>NW_007732326.1:56769-78071 GCF_000696425.1 Galeopterus variegatus | reverse complement strand
AAAAAAAAAAAAAAAAAAAAAAAAAAAAAAAAGGAGTGTAGAAAGAAGACACTGCTAGAGGCAGCAGGCATAGTGACTGACAAAAACCTGAGAGTGTGTAGGAAAGTATATATCAACAAGCAACAAAAGAATTTTAAATACCAGTGGCCTTTATGTTTCCACAAATATTTGAGCTGCTACCTTGTCAGACACTGTGCCAAGAAAGTATGCTTCCTTTAGTGACAGAGCACAGAATTCAATCTAATGGACATTTGGTGCAGAGGCCTACGCATCTTTTTCTAGAACAAGAGTCAATAAACCTTCCTGTAAAGCGCTGGATAGTAAATATTTTAGGCTTTGCAGGCCAAATATGGTCTAGATCACTTTTTTTAAAAACAACCCTTTAAAAATGTAAAAATCTTCCCACCTCCTAACCTTACAAAAATAACCTACAGGCCATAGTTTGCAGATGCCTGTCTAGAGCATCACCGTCTTACAGCTCAATATAGTAATTGATGTTACTAGTGATGACTCTTTTCACAAAAAGGTAATATGGTACTCATTAAATTTTATATGAAACTAGGATATGTGTTTTACTTTAGAAATAGTTCCATCAAAAATATATAAAGCTTAGCTATGGAAAGGAGTAAGCCTTAATAAACCTTCAGGTATTTAAAATAATTCATTTCTTGGGAAATCCATCTAGCTAAATTTTTACCATACTTTTAAATGTGAAGTGGCAGAAGAATAAGAAAACTAAACAATTTTCTCATGCACTCTACCTGAATAAAAGTGTCAGCATTAAAATTCAGAGCCACTTTCTTGTTAGCAATCTAAATCAGAGCTTTCTGTAAAACTAGATGGTCAGATACTAAAAATAACTATAGTACTTTCTAAAATAATTACTCTTCAAACTTTAGGGTAGAGGAGTGGTGTCAAAGGCCCATTTTAGCATCTCAGTATTTTAAAATCTTATTTCAGAGCTAGAGAAATTTAGAGATTATTTATCCCAGCAAAATAATTACTCTTCAAACTTTAGGGTAGAGGAGTGGTGTCAAAGGCCCATTTTAGCATCTGTCAGTATTTTAAAATCTTATTTCAGAGCTAGAGAAATTTAGAGATTATTTATCCCTGGCCTTCAATTTATAGGTGAGTAAACTGAGAGCTAGAGAACTAAGAAACTCTTAGATTGTGGATAACCTTTCTAATTTGTCTCTTCCTTTGCCATTTTTTTTACTTCATAAAATACCCAGGTTTCTACTCTTCACATGAATCCACTAGTAAAAATTTTATTTCCCTGTAGATTCTACTGACTCCCACAGTTTTTCTACCAACTTTTCATGGTCTGATTACTTCTGGCTCTGGAGCTCTTTACAGACACCTGAGTAAGGGATTTTTATTTAAAACCCTCTATCTGTGATAACCTTGGGTTCAACTTTCCTAGTTATGGGACATATCATGATTGAACTATTAGGTTCCTATTGCTGCTGTAACAAGTTACCACAAACTTAATGGCTTAAGCAACACAAATTTATTACTTACAGTTCTGGAGATCAGAAGTCTGACTTGGGTCTCACTGAGCTAAAATCAAGGCGTCAGCAAGGCTGGGCTCCTGTCTGGAGAGAATCTGTTTCCTTTTCCAGTTCCTAGAGCTTGCCTGCATTCCTGGGTTCATCATGGCCCCGTCCCCCATCTTCAAAGCCAGCACTGGTTGGTCAAGTCCTTCTCACGTTGCATCCCTCTGGTTTTCTTCTGCCTCCTTCTACATTATAAGAACCCTTAGTTCCCCCCTTGCCATATAACATATTCGAGAAGTTCTAGGGATTAGGATGTGGACATCCTTTCATGTGGGTGTGCATTATTCTGCCTACCACAGTTATTAAGCTTGAAGTAAAAAAAAAATCTTATGATAGCACTCAGAGGATCTTTGAATCCTATCAGTCCATCCTCACATATTGTAGGTAAGGTAACTAAAACACCTTAAATGACTCACCCCAAATCACACAGCCAGTTAGTGACATATGAAGGCTGGAACCCAGGTCTACCAACCTTTATCTTTCCATTATACCATTCTACCTCTAACTTTGGTTAGTATTTATTGCTCTTTTCATCTACAGTTTATTTGAAAGCTTGTGGTCTGTACATTCATTAAGTGTTTATAAGCTGGTAAGGAATAACAACTAAGGATTTATAATTTTCAGGACTAAAGATAGTATCTTCATAACTGTTCCTTATTTTATCCTTAAGTTCAACTGTAACCAGCCTGGACACCCAAGCCTATACTATAGAATCACTTTAGAAACAAAACTACTTTTTTGGATGGCATCCAAGTCTAACCTATTTTGTATATTATGTTACTGTGTGCCAGACACTGCTAATTCAATCAATGAGCAACTTTTTTTTTCACTTCTAATTTCAGTCAGCTATGAATAGTAAGCTCTATGTAGTAATAAATTTTTAAAATCATTAGCTCACCCAACATGGCAAGCAATGGACATTATTTAATACCCACCTATATTTTTATCATTATCCTTTTTTTTTTTGGTGGCTGGCCTATAAGGTGATCTAGACCCTTGACCTTTGATGTTATAACACTGCACTGTAACCAACTGAGCTAACCGGCCAGCCCCCATTTCCTCTTCCTTCATAAACATTCATCTCTAAAGATCCACATTCCAAAGATATGAGAAATCAAACCTGATCTTGTGGAAAATAAAGTCAAAATTCCTCCAGAGACAGATTTCCACAACAACCCAACAACACATGAGTGTTTTTAGATGTTGGGCTCATAGAATTTGGTTAATCATGTTTTCAGTAATAATTCTTATTTCTTATAAGGATCATAAGGACATGTACCACTGATTTTTTTCAGTTAATTCAACAAATATTTATTGAGTTTATACTATGTGCCAAGCACTTCCCTAGGTTCAGAAGATACAGCAACAAAAACAGACAAAAATTCCTGCCTCGTGGAGCTGACATTGTGTTGGGAGAGACAGTATCAGTACAAATAAGTAAAATACATAGTATGTTAGATAAATGCTAAGGAGAAAAATAAAGCATGAAAGGAGGATGGGACTAGCAAGGTTAGATCACTGGCCACAGAAAGCCTCATTGAAAAGGTGATTTTGAGTAATGACCTAAAAGAGGAGAGGAGGCAAGCCATATATATATATATATATATATGGGGGAAGAGCATTCCAGGCAGAGGGAAGAGTGGATGCAAAGGCCCTATTCAATGAACAGCAAGGAGTCCAGTGTGGCTGAAGAAGAAAAAATGGGGTGAGGGAGGGCAATCAAAGATTAAAGGACATTGGGTCATACTCTGGATGAGATAAAAAGCCACTGGAGCATTTGAGCAGAGGAATGACATAAGCTGACTTAGACTGTAATAAGATCACTCAAGGTCTGTATGAAAATAGAATGAAGGAAGGCAAGTGCAGAAGCAGGGAGACATGTTCAGAGTTGATCACAGTAATCCAGGTAAGAAGTGATTGTAGCTTGAAAGCAGTGCAAGTGGGAGAAAAGAACATCTTTTGATTGTATTTTGAAGGTAGATCTGACAGGATTTGCTGCGGAGAAAGAGACACATTGGAGATTACTCCAGGTTTTATGGCCCCTACAACTGGGAGGGAAAGTTGATCTTTGCTGATTTGCAGAAGATTGTGATCAGAGAAAGCTGCTTGGGAGGGGGCTGATCAGGAACTTGGGTGGACATGTGAGGGTGGAGGTACCTATTAGACATCTAACTGAAAAGGTCAAGAGGACAGTTATATACATGAGTTTGGAGTTCAGAGAAGAGGTCCAGCCTGGAGATACAAATTTGAGAGTCATCGGTATATAGATGGTGTTTAAAGCCATGAGGCAAGATGAGATCACTGAAGGTCTGAGTTCCTAGCACACTTCAACATTTAAAGTGTACATTTTTCACATAATTTATTTCCTGTCTCCCAGTCTCTTTGCACCCCTAAAACTTGTTTTGAGACAAGCTTAATACAAACCCATGTTTGTATTTCCATGGCAATAAACTATGATGTCAACTAAAACCCTATGTTATCCTTTTACATGCTGCCAGTTGAAAGTGATGGCTTGAGAGATAAGACTCATGTTCACCCAAACATCTAAATTTAATCCTGGGCAAATCAGGAAATGATTATTTAATTCTGAAAAGATTTTAATTGGATAGTAAAATAAGTGAATTTAGAAGCCTTTAGCTATAAAACAGATGAAGCATTGGATCTAGATTACTTTTTTTTTAAAAAAATTTATACTGTACCTAGAAAAGATTATAAGAGGGTTCTTCAAAAAGTTCATGGAAAAATAGAATTTTACTATGTTCCTTTAAGGAAAGTATATGTTAAAAAAGTAAATTACTTATGACAAAGAGCACCTACTGTGTACTATTTATTACTAAGCAGTCCCTTTAGCAGTCCATTCCTTTGCCAGTTCTCCATGCCATAGTCTCTTCATGTCTGTATTCTAAGAAGTGCAAAGTAAGGTGGGCTTTGTGATGAATTTTGCTTTAGTATTTTAATGACTTGTGTATAATATTGAAATACTGGGAATGTGCTAAATGCTAGGGATACTGCAATTAATAAAACATGGTCACTGCTTTTCTTAATCTGTTTTGCGCTGCTACAACAGAATACCTGAGACAGGGTAATCTATAATGAATAGGAATTTATTGGTTCACAGTTCCGTACATTGGGAAGTCCAAGATGCAGGGGCCAGTATCTGGCAAGAGCCTGGCATCTCACAAGGGCCTTCTTGCTGCATCATCCCATGGCAGAAGAGCAAATAGAGGGGGAGAGAGAGGCAAAAAGGGATTGAACTCATCCTTTTTTAAGGAACTCACTCTCGCAATAATGGCATTAATCTATTTATGAGGGCAGAGTCCTCATGACCTAATACCTCTTAAAGGTTCCACTTCCCAGTACCATTACATTGGCAACCAGATTTCAACATGAATTTGAGCAGGGACAAACATTCAAATCATAGCATTGCCCTTGAGGAATTTAGAATCCAAGGAAGAAGGCAGACATGAAAAGAGATTACTGTAGTATGATAGTAAGTGCCTGCTGGTTCAGGGAGAAAGAACTTCCTGGAGGAGATGTCTCCTAAGCCAAGTCTTGAAAAACAAGCAGGTGCGAATACAGCAAAAGGGAGGGAGGACATTTCACCAGGTGAATAACAGACATAAGCAAAGTCACAGATGTGGGTGTGCATGGTATGTGCCAAGGACAGCAACCATTGGGTCTGTAGAGTATGGGACATAAGGTGGTAATGAAAGGCCTCATTGGCCATGCTAAGTTGCTTGGGTTTTATTCTGTAGGCTCTGGGAGCAATGGAAGGTACAAGAATGACAGATTTATATTTCACATAGCTCACTCAGTGCCAACAGCAGGCTAAGTTGCTTGGGTTTTATTCTGTAGGCTCTGGGAGCAATGGAAGGTACAAGAATGACAGTCAGATTTATATTTCACATAGCTCACTCAGTGCCAACAGCAGAGTTAAAAGAAGGGAATGTTTTGAAGGCAATCTTGAAAACAGAGAAATCCATTTGAAGGTAAAGCAATAGTCCTCACAAGAGTTGATGAGGACCTAAATTAGGACAGCAGTGATGGGGATAAAGAAGAGGAGAAAGCTTAAAGAAATACTTAGGGGGTAAAATAGTTAGAAACATCTGTTTAGTAAAATGGGCATGAAGCAAGCATTAACTCCTGCTCTTTTATGAGCAAACCCTGATGTTGAATAGTTAGCTTTCCCACATTGACAAGACCTAGAAAGAGTAGTCCTTGGAAAGAATCCCATATTATGAAACAAAAGAATTCTGTGCTTAATGCTTTTTAGGGAAAAAAGTTTATAATCCTTAAAAATCAAAATAAATAAGTTGTATAAAATAATTAACAGATAGTCACATCCCCTCTAGGGGAAAAAAAGTACTAAATTTGGTTTTGAGATTTAAGAAAAATTATTGATATGCTTTCATAATTGTAATGGAGACACTAATGACAAATTTAGCTTAAAAATTCACAACTACTTATTGGAAACAATGAAATTAGAAGTTAGAAAATATAAATATAAAATAGAATGTTAAAACATAAAACAGAAGTTTCTATGTACCGATACTCTTTTTTTTAAAAAAAAAGGAAAAACTAACAAAACTCAAGCACCCATGTAGCCAAGGTATTTATAATGCAGTAAAAGTGTTGTTGGGGAACTTAAATACTGAGGAACTGGAATATTAGAGTAGGAAAGAACCTTGAGTTAATTTTTGTATTCCACCCTGATCATTTTAAATACAGTCATGCACCTCATAACAATGTTTCAGTCAACAATGGACTGCATACCATGACATTGGTCCCATAAGATTACAATGGTGCTGGAAAATTCCTGTCACCTAGTGACATCATAACCTTCATAATATCACAGCACAATGCATTACTCACGGATTTATGGTGCTGCTGATGTAAACAAACCTACTGCAAAATTTGTTGAGGAGGAGTGCCCATGAGATGACCCTCCCAAAGTTAACTCAGACCTTTAATATAGAAAGCCAGGCATATGACACATTAGGTCTAACCTAATGTGAAAGGATTGTTATCTACTTTAGAATTCTTGCACTTTTAAATGATCCCCACTCATTTCCATAGCAAAATAATAGTTAATAACAGTTGGCTAGCACTTACTGAGTGCTGGGCACAATCCCTACTTGTAAATTAATTTTCATAGCCTTGTGGGGGTGATATTATTCTAATCTCCATTTAACAGATGAGGAAAGTGAGGCACAGAAAGACTTAGTAACTTAATTAGAGGGCCCATGCTCATGCAATTAGTGGCCAGTGTAGATGATAGGAAAATTCATTGCTGTTTCCTTTCATCATACACTTTTGCACAAGGACAAAATTACCTAACAACGCATTTCTCAGAACTATCCCTCTGGTTAAGCAAATCATGACTGTACAGTAAACACAAGTATAGAATGAGTTAAATGATTTGCTCCCAAGCAAATAGTTAAGGTTGGAGCAAAGATGAAAACTTTCGTCTCTTGACTCTCAAATACTAACATGTTATTGTGAAGTTTTGAGTAGCATTTCAGAAATTTGACATATATTTGCAAGAGATAAGGTGTTCCAAAGTGCTACTAAGGACTAGTTTCCTTGGGGGAAAAAGAAAACATAGCTAATAAGGCAATTATCTATATCAAGGACTTAATGCTGTCCTTTAGAATTTTTTCTCAGATCTACTTTTTTTATTGTAGTAAGATATACATAACATAACATGTACCATTTTTAACTTACAGTTCAATGGTATTAAGTACATTCACATTGTTATATAACCATCACCACCATACATCTCCAGAACTTTTTTTATCTTCCCCAACTGAAAATATGTCCCCATTAAACAACAACTCCCTATACCATCCTCCCCTTAGCCTCTGGAAACCACCATTATATTTTGTTTCTATGAATTTGACTACTTGAGGTACTTCTATTTAAGTGGACTCATGCTGTATTTATCCTTTTGTGACTGACTTATCTCACTTAGCATAATGTCTCAAGGTTTATCCATGTTGTAGCATGTCAGAATTTCCTTCCTTTTAAGTCTGAATAATACTCATCGTATGTATGCACCACATTTTGTTTATCCACTCATCTGTTAATCGACACTTGGATTGCTTCTACCTTTTGGCTATTGCGAATAATGCTGGTGTTAATGTGGGTGTACAAATATCTGTTCGGGCCCCTGTTTTCAGTTCTTTCAGGTATACACTCAGAAGTGGAATTGCTGGATCATATGGTAATTCTATGTTTAATTTTTTTTGAGAAACCGCCATATTATTTTCCATAGCGGCTATCCCAATTTTCCTTTCAGTTTCTTGCATCTTCTTTTCTAAAGTGCCTACTCTTCATCTTACTCACTTAAACCCTCTTTTCCTATCTCAGTTTACCCCGTGAGTTTTTTGTTTTGCCTCATTTTTAGCTCCTGTTTGCAGTCCCCCTTTTATGTCCTTTTATGCAATCGTGCATCCCCTCATGCACGTGTATGTGTCGTGTCTAAGTGTATGTTTGTGCAAGAGAGAGTGTCTACAGGTGAGGAGGAGCTCAGTGAACCTTATATGTTCTCCACTACCCCCAATCTTAGAAGCAGCATTTTTGTGGCTATCTCATACTCTGTTACTTGGAAATATCAAAATTTGTTGATTCAGTGCCCTAAATGTATACATTTAAGTTGTTTCCATTTGCCGTGATGAACCTCTTTAAACACTTATCTTTTGGACTTATTTCTATTTCCTTAGATAAATTCCCAGAGAAAGAACTTCTAGGTCAAAGGAAATAACATTTTTTAACCTTTTGAAGTATATTGCCAATACGCCTTGTGAATCTGCAGAAGGCAGTTAAAAAGTATTTTTGTGTATATGGTTGACTTGTTTTCTAAATGCAACCTGGTCGTTTTGTTTGTTTTTGTTTTGGGGTGTTTTGGTTTGGCTTGGTTTTTCATTTGTTTCCCAAATGCATCACATATTAGGTATTGGTCACACCCCCTCACGCCCTTGCTGTGGTCAAAAATATCTTCAAATGGAATTCTTCCTGAGTGTTGCAGAGGGTAATTTGTGCAACAGGTTTTTAAGTTCCCTTTACAAATTATATCTTACATTAGGATTTTACCAGTGTTTTTAAAAAGTTATAATTCACACACTGTGACAGTAATAATATTGGGGTTTTTTTTTTTCCTGAATTAAAAGTCATTTCAAAATGAGAAATACAGATCTAAATTTTCAGTTACCTAAGTTTTCAACCAAATACTCTACCAAAAATCTTATAGAAACTGAATTTTAAAGTCCTTTAGGGAGGTGAGCTGAGGAGACCTGCATGGCGCAGGCAGCCCCTCACCTCTTGGACCTGGAGGGAAGTGCCAGCACCCGTAGCACACCACGCTGAGGTGAGCCAAACCCCACACGGTGCTGAGGGCTCATTCTATTGCCACAGACTCTGGATCAGGACCCAAGGTGGTGTAATATAGCCACTATCACACCTACTGTCAAGCAAAGACAATTTACCACAGTAGCAGCCACGGCCACTCTACAGGTAACCTACTGCTCACTTGACTACACTGATATAAGCAGAGTCACCAGTAAAGCCTGCAAATAGAGGAAGAAATCTTTATCATCATAGCCAACCTCAGTGTAATAGAAGAAGCAAACCCTCTACCAAGTGACCAAACATCAATGAAAAAATACTAGAACTACAAATAAACAAGAAGATATGACACCACCGAAAGAATACAGTAATGCTCAAATTTCAGACTCCATGGAACAGGAATCCTTGAAGTGTCTGAAAAAGAATTCCAAGCAATGATCTTAAGAAAACTGGAAGAAATAAAAGAAGACTCAATTAGAGAAAACAATGAAACAAGAAAAACATCAAGAATATGAAGGAGGAAATTTACAAAGAGATTAATACCTTAAAAAAGAGTGTAGCAGCACTCATAGAAATGAAAGAATCACTCAGTGAAATAAAAAAACACAACAAAGAGCTTGCACAGCAGGGTAGAGCAAGCAGAAGAAAGAATTTCAGATCTCAAAGACAGTCTTTTTGAAATAACCCAGGCAGACAAAAAAAAGGAAAAAAGAATTTAAATAATGAGGAAAATCTAAGAGAGACAGCAGACAACCTCAAGTGCTCTAACATCTGAGTTGTAGGTATTCCAGAAGGGGAGGAGAAAGGAAAAGGTATTGAAAACCTATACAGGGAAATAGTAACAGAAAAGTTCCCAGGTGTAGGGAGAGACTCAGACCTCCAGATCCAGGAAGCTCAAAGGTCCCCAAACAGATTCAATCCAAAAAGCTCCTCTCCAAGACACATTGTAGTTAAGTTTGCAAATCTCAAAGACAAAGAGTGAATTCTAAAAGCAGCAAGAGAAAAGTGTCAAGTCATCTATAGGGAAGCCCCTATCAGACTAACAGCAGACTTCTCAACCAAAACCCTATAGGCCAGAAAAAACTGGAATGATATATTCAAAATACTAATAGAAAAAAAATTGCCAGCCAAGAATTCTTTACCCAGCAAGGCTCGCCTTCAGAAATAAGGGAGAAATAGTGTATTTCCCAGACAAACAGAACTTACAGGAGTTCACCACCACATGACCAGCCTTGCAAGAAATTCTCAAGGGAATCCTTCATCTGGAATCTGAATAATGATCACCACTATCACAAATACACAAGAAAGAGCAAAACCCACCATTAAAACAAAAATGCCAGCGAGAAAGAGAAACGCTAAATCATGGCACCTTAAATTTCCAACTAACATTGAAGAAGAGAAATAAAAGGAGAAGTAATGATCAAAAGATATTTAAACCATCTAAAGAAAAAGCAATTAAATGACAGGACTTAAACAATACTTGTCAATAACTACCCTAAATGCGAATGGATTAAACTCTGCATTCAAAAGACACAGACTGACTGATTGGATTCAAAAGCTAGACCCAAGTATATGCTATCTCAAAGAGACCCAACTCACCTGTAGAAAGACACACAGACTAAAAGTGAAGGGATGGAAAAAGATATACCATGCAAATGAAAACAAAAAATGAGCAGGAGTAGCTATTCTTATATTGGGCAAAATAGAATTTAAACAAAAAAAACATTAAAAAAAAGACAAAGAAGGCCACTATATAACGATAAAAGGATTTATACAGCTAGAAGACATAAGAATCATAAATATATATGCACCAAGTACTGGAGCCCCCAGATATATAAAGCAAAACTGTTAGAACTAAAGAAATAAATAGGCCCTAATACATAATAGTGGGTGATCTCAACACCCCTCTCTCAGTATGTGACAGAGCTTCCAGGCAGCAAATCAACAGAGACACAGGATTTAATCTACACCAGCTCATGGAACATTCTCCAGGATAGACCACATATTAAGTCACAAAGCTAGTCTCAGCAAAATTTTAAAAATCAAAATTATTCCATGTATCTTTTCAGACCACAATGGATTAAAGCTGGAAATTAATAATAAGCAAAACTCTGGAAACTATACAAATGCATGGAAACTAAATAATAGGCTCCTGAATGACCTATGGGTCCAAGAAGAAGTTAAACGGGATATCAAAAAATTTATTGAAACCAAAGGAAATAAAGATACATCATACCAAAACCTGTGGGATACAGCAAAAGCAGTACTAAGGGGGAAACTTATGCAATAAATGCTTACATCAAAAGAACAGAAAGACTTCCAATAAACGACCTAACACTACACCTCAAAGAACTTGAAAAACAACAATGATCCTAACCTAAAAATAGTAGACGGAAAGAAATAATTAAGATCAGAGCAGAACTAAATGAAATAGAGACCCAAAAAACAATAGAAAAGATCAATGAAACAAAAAGTTGGCATTTTGGCAAGGTAAATAAAATAGACAAACCATTAGCTAGGTTAAAAAAAAAAAAAAAAAAAAAAGAAGAGAGAAGACCCAAATAACAAAAATCAGAAGGGAAAAGGGAGACATTACAACTGATACCACAGAAATACAAAGAATCATTAGAGACTATTATAAATAACTCAGTGACAACAAATATGAAAATCTGGAAGATATGGATAAGTTTCTAGACACATACGAACTACCCAGACTGAACCAAGAAGAGATAGAAAACCTGAACAGACCAATAACAAGCAACAAGATTGAAGCGGTAATCAGCAATTTACCAAGAAAGAAAAGTCCAGGTCCAGATGGCTTTACAGCTGAATTCTATCAAACTTTTAAAGGGGTTAATATCAATTCTCCTCAAACTATTCCAGAAAATTGAAACAGAAGCTACTCTCCTAAACTCATTCTATGAGGCCAAGATAACTCTTGATACCAAAACCAGATAAAGACACAACAAAGAAAGAAAATTACAGGCCAATATCCTTCATAAACATAGATGCAAAAATCCTTAACAAAATATTAGCAATCAGAATACAGCAACACATTAAAACAATTATACACCATGATCAAGTGGGATTCATCCCAAGGATGCAAGGATGGTTCAACATATGAAAGTCAATAAATGTGATACATCAGATCAGCAAACTCAAGGACAAAGACCATATGATTATCACAGTAGATACTGAAAAAGCATTTGACAAAATTCAACATCCCTTCATGATAAAGACTCTTAACAAATTAGGTATAGAAGAAAAGTATCTCAACTCAATTAAAGCCATCTATGACAAGCCCACCACCAGTATCATTCTGAATGGGGAAAAACTGAGGGCCTTTCCCTTAAGAATAGGAACAAGACAAGGATGCCCACTCTCACCACTTCTATTTAACATAGTATTGGAGGTACTAGCCAGAGCAGTCAGGCAAGAGAAAGAAATAAAGGGAATCCAGATTGGAAAAGACGAAGTCAAACAATCTCTATTTGCGGATGACATGACCCTATATAGAGAAAAACCTAAAGAGTCTATCAAAAAACTCCTAGAGCAGGTTAATAACTTCAGTAATGTTGCAGGATACAAAATAAATGCCCCCAAAATCAGTTGCATTTATATACTCAAATAATGAACTAACAGAAAGAAATATAAGAAAAGTAAGCCTGTTTACATTTGTCATGAAAAAAATAAAACACCTAGTTATCAATTTAACCAAAGAGGTGAAAGATCTCTACAATGACAAACTATAAACCACTACTGAAAGAAATTAAAGAAGACACAAAAAGATGGAAAGATATTCCATGCTCTTGGATTGGAGGGATTAACATTGTGAAAATGTCTATACTACCCAAAGCTATCTACATATTCATTGCAATCCCCATCAAAATACCAGTGACATTCTTCACAGAAATGGAAAAAACAATCTTAACTTTCATATGGAACAACAAAAGACCCTAAATAGACAATACAATCCTAAGCAAAAAAAAATAAAGCTAGAGGCATGACACTACCTGACTTCAAATTATACTACAAAGCTA
This sequence comes from Galeopterus variegatus, assembly GCF_000696425.1. Classification (NCBI taxonomy): domain Eukaryota; kingdom Metazoa; phylum Chordata; class Mammalia; order Dermoptera; family Cynocephalidae; genus Galeopterus; species Galeopterus variegatus. Next base: position 65,131 of record NW_007732326.1, on the reverse strand, counting down.
TTGTAACCAAAACAGCATGTTACTGACATAAAAATAGACACTCACACTAGTGGAACAGAATTGAGAACCCAGAAATCACCCCTTAGGCTTACAGCCATCTGATATTGGACAAAGGCAACAAAAATCTGCATTGGGGAAAAGATTGCCTCTTCGACAAGTGGTGCTGGGAAAATTGGATATCCATATGCAGAAGAATGAAACTAGATATGCACCTCTCACCATACTAAAATCAGCTCAAAATGGATTAAAGACTTAAGAATCAGAACTGAAGCTGTAAAATTGCTAAGAGAAAATATAGGTGAAACACTTCAGGAATTAGGTCTGGGCACAGACTTTATGAACATGAGCCCGAAAGCACAAGCAGCAAAAGAAAAAATAAACGAATGGGACTATATCAAACTAAAAAGCTTCTGCACAGCAAAGGAAACAGTCAACAGAGTGAAACAACAACCTACAGAGTGGGAGAAAAATTTTGCTAACTATGCATTCAACAAGGGATTAATATACATAATATACAAGGAACTCAAGCAATTACACAGTGAAAAAACAAATAACCCAATTTAAAAATGGGCAAAGGCTCTGAGTAGACATTTTTCAAAGGAAGACATACAAATGGCCAACAGGTACATGAAAAAATGCTCAACATCACTAGTCATCAGGGAAATGCAAATTAAAACTACATTGAGATACCACCTCACCCCAGTTAGACTGGCTATAATCAAAAAGACAGTGAATAAAAAATGCTGGCAAGGGTGTGGAGAGAAGGGAACACTCCTGCACTGTTGGTGGGACTGTAAATTAGTACAACCACTATGGAAAACAGTATGGAGGTTTCTCAAACAAGTACGCATACATTTTCTATATGACCCTGCAATCCCACTTCTGGGTATATACCCAGAGGAATGGAAATCATCATGTCAAAGAAATACCTGCACTCCCATGTTCGTTGCAGCTCTGTTTACAATAGCTGAAACATGGAACCAACCTATGCATCCATCGATGGATGATTGGATAAGGAATCTGTGGTATATATACACCATGGAATACTACTCTGCCATAAAAAAGAATGAAATACTCCCATTTGCAACATGGATGAACCTGGAGAAACTTATGTTGAGTGAAATAAGCAAAGCACAGAGGGATAAATACTGCATGTACTCACTCATAAGTGGGAGCTAAGAGAGAAAGAAGGAAGGAAAGAAAGAACACAGTGGTGTGTTATACTTGCAGAGGGAGAGAACATACCTTGGGGAAAAAAGGGTGGATAATTGGCTGGGGGACATGGGTACAATCACAATTTGTGGTAATGGGCATGCTGCCAGTATGGATCTGGACTTCACATCTTGGGCACAAAGGGTGACAGTCTGCTTTGTATCATGAATATTCATAACCAAAAAATAAATAAAGTCCTTTAGGCTGTCTTGTTTAAAATCAAAGCAGTTCTTTGGTATTATGTCATGAACATAAAGAAAATAGACAGGATATTATGTAAAATAGTTAAGTGTAATTAGAAAATTAGTGTCCTGTTTGTACTCATCAGGATTAAGCATTTGTTTATTTTATGTCTTTTCAACATATCACAGTACTTTTCTCAGGGTGGTTTACTTAGTGAGTATTTGTGGGTGAATGAAGGAATGCTTGCATGCCAAGGTTGCCCAAGAATAGAAGCTGTGTAGAATGTTTGTATGGGGACCCTGGCTCCAGCAGAACTTTAACCCTACTGACAACTGCAACCAGGGAACAGTGTATTACTTAACTAGCTAGCTCTTTGGGTTGTAATGAGCAGAGAATCATTTAAGTTACCTCAAGTAATGGGTACTTTTTGTAAGGTGGCCCTGGATTAGCTGAACAGCCCCAGGTCGCAGGAAGAGTGGGAACCAGAGAAAAGCTCTCAAAGAATCGATAGTTCTTAAATTTTTGCTCATTGTTACCTTGACTTTGCTACCCCCGCCCCTCCATGTCTATGCCATACCCACTCCCCTCTGTCTGTTTGAAGGCTTTCTCTGCTCCCTCTCCCAACCCTTCCAGTGTTTTGCCCTTATTGACCTCCTCTACACCCCTGTCATCTTTCCAGCTTGAGCAAATTGTTTCCTTCTTGCCACTTTTCTTATTTGATGGTGTTAAAACTGTGGTTTCATATATGTTCATTAGGCCAGGCCAACTTTTCCGTCTGCTTGATCTATTTATTACTTAGGGAATTGTGTTAAAAATCACCTGCAATGATGGTGGATTGTCAATTTCTTATAGTTATGTTTATTTTGATTTTATATATTTTAAGGCTATTTTATTACTTGTATTCAGTCTAGAATTATGTTATGCCTGCTGAATTTAACCTTTTGGTTAAAAGTAGTAATACTCTTTTATCTATCTTTGCCCTAAACTTTTTTTTTTTTTTTTTTTTGGCTGATATTGATAAAGCTATCAGGGTGTATTTTACTTGGTATATATGATATATCTTTTCTTGTCTTTTTTTTTAAACCCTTTGGTGTGTCTCTTATAAATAGCACATAGCTGGATTTTAGTCTTTGTGTTGATCTGTTTTATTTATTTATTTTTTTTCCTTTTTGTCTTTTTTCATGACCGGCAACGGATCACAACCCTCAGTGTCACACCCATACCGGACCAGGACCGGCAACGGGATCGCAACCCTCGGTGTTGCGCCCGCACCTCGCTCAGCCAGTGAGCGGCCGGTCTGTATGTGGGATCCGAACCCTCGGCGGGAGTGCCACCGCGCTCCCAAGCGGCGCACTGTAGCAGTACACCACTGGGCCGGCCCTTATTTATTTTTTATAACTGTGATTTTTTTGTCTATTCACTGGAAAATATAATCCATTCACATTTATTATGAGTTCTGATATATTTGAATTCACTTCAAACGTTATTTTACAGTAAACTGCTCTTTAGAACACTGTTTTTTAAACTTATTAAGGCTACAGAGCACAAGTAAGTCACCATGCTTTTTGTGAAATAGCATAGAAATATTAAGTTTAATTATATTCATATTTCAAATTAAATTGCATGTTCTCTTCTATTAGATTGTAGTTTACACAAAGAGTAGTGCACCCAAGGTTTAAGAAGAAAATGTTAAATTTGAGAACATTCTGTCCGTTAACTTATTTCCTTCGAACTATAGGAAAGGAACACCATTATTTGGCCTTCCCATCCTAGCATTTTGGTTCAGCTTGCAGAACACCAGTGTTCTTCAGAAACATAACTACCAGAAATTACACAAAAAATCATAAATATCTGAAATACAAATAGGTCTAAGAGCTTTAGGTACATTTGTGAATAACACCTTACAGTGAGTTTTGGAGTCAGACCCATTGCTTTGAATCCTGGCTCTACCATCTTCTACTGGGTGAGCATGGGTATGTTTTTTAATCTCTCATTCTTGTTCTCCTTGTCCATGAAATGGAATGAAAATGATAATAATCATTACAATAAGCCCATGAGAAAGTTAAGGGAATTGATGGTCCTTAAGTGCTTAGTGCAGTATTTACCGAATGATAAACACTCAAGAAATGGTATCTGCCACTATTGGTGTACTAATTATTTCAACAAATGTTTATTGGATGCGTGGTGTATATAGGCACAGTTTTAAGACATAATGATATAGAAGTGAATGTGATACACGCTGTGAGAGAAACATGCATATATTGCTAGAAAGCAGAGACATGGTACCTAACCCACATTGGACTTGTTACATTAGGACTCCTGGAGGAGGTGATGTCTGAGTTGAGTTTTAAACTATGTGAATGGAATGGCTCAACTAAGAAGCAGAGGAGGAAACTTTCAGGCATAGGGAGTAGATATACAAAGAGACTTTAAATACAAATAAGATTTTTAAAATGAACATTATTATGAGACCGTAATGGAAGCTACCACTCTTTCCCCATAACATAACTTAGTGTGTTGGGGCTGGCCCGGTGGCGCACTGCTACAGTGCGCCGCTTGGGAGCGCGGTGGCGCTCCCGCCAAGGGTTCGGATCCCACATACAGACCGGTTCCCGCTCATTGGCTGAGTGAGCTGCGGGCACAGCACCGAGGGTTGCGATCCCGTTGCCGGTCCCGGTCCGGTACAGGCGCGACACTGAGGGTTGCAATCCGTTGCCGGACACGAAAAAAGACAAAAAGAAAAAAAAAAACATAACTTAGTGTCATAGTCAAAAGAAGTGGTGGAATGGAATGAACTGTAGGTCTTTTTTTAGTATAGAATTTTTATGCTCTTGTATAAATGACTTAAACAAATGCTTATTTTGTCTCACAAACGTTCAATAATGTAGTCAAATATGAGAGAATACTGATTGTCAAAGAAAACAGCGTAGTGTGGTTTAAAGACCATAGCAATGGACTCAGAAGACCTGAATTAAAATTCAGGGTCAACTCTCTAGCAGCCATGTGATTTTTGATAAGCCAGTACTTTTTTGAATTCTCACTTCTCCCTAGGACAGAGATGATGATAGTGCCTACCCTAACCCAACTTACAAATGTATTGTTAAGTTCAAATATAGTATTATCAGCTTTAATAATTTATCAAAATTTATCAATAAATTATCAAAATTTAATAATTGATTCTATAATACATTATTTTTTTCTTATGCTGATTTATCCTTCTAATTATTTTTTGCTTAGGATAAAATTAAAATCCATTTTTATTTCTTTAAACTATACCAGCAGATGGCAGGAAAATATAGCCCAGAAAATTATAATGTGGTGACAGAAGTCATTTTGGAATTAAAAATTTACTGTAATTAATTGGAAAAATAGAAAATAAAACATTGGTTTTGTAGTTATTTGTCACTATCATATTTATTGTTATATAAATTATACTTTTCTTGTCTTCTTGGTGAATTTAATAGTTATTCCTTAGAACTTTGACAAATGTCTTTGTCTCACAAATACTTCTCTTTCTGCTCTATTTTATCTGCATTCTGATTTTCTCACTTTCCAGTACCCTTATTGTATTAGCCATTTTCCATCAGTTATAACAGTTACCTGAAGCTGGGTAATTTATAAAGAAACAAAATGTATTTCTTACAGTTTTGCAGTATGGGAAGTCCAAGGTGCAGGGGGCACATCTGGTAAGAGCCTCCTTCTTGGTAGGGACTCTCTGAGTCTCCCAAGGCAATGCAGGAATATCACCTGGCAAGAGGGCTGTGCTTCCTAAAGCGCTCTCTTTCTCTTCTTTTAAAACTACCAGTCTACTCCCATGTTAACCCATTAATCTATTAACCCATTAATCCATGAATAGATTGATTCATTCCAATCCAATCACCTCTTAAAGGTCCCACCTTTCAAATACCATATTGGAGATTAAGCTTCAATATGAGCTTTGGAGGGGACAGACATTCAAACCATAGCACTTACACGTACCTTTTGCCATACTATAGTTGTCCAATCCCCACTTAGTCCCCTATACACACATGTGCATTTTGCCTTTTCCCTCTCTTACAAAATTAGTTCTAAAATTAGCTCATTTCCCACCTCCATATCCAAGCTTCTATTCTTTTCTATAGTACTGTTCTCAGCTGTGAGTAAGGAGGTATATATATAAGTATTCAAAAAGATTTGTTGACATTAGGTGGTATTTTAATTTTTTTAATATATTCTTAACATTTTGAGCTACATACCTCTCTTGGCACCTTGTATACTCACTCTTCCTTGCCACATTGGGAAAACAAAAAAGATGTGCCCCTTTTTGCCCCCATTATTCTGACCATATTCCTGGACCAAGATTATAAGAGCTCCTATCACATAACCACTGTCCCAGTTTGGAAATTTAATACCTGGTTTACTTTTCTCCTTTGGCTATAGTCATACATAGCACTTTTGCTCTGCTCTTGCTTCTTTGTATTATTTTGTTATATACATAAACATCTGCCCATCCTAACTTATGTGTCTTTTAAGGTGTAAACTATTCATTCAAAAATATTTATTTCTGAACAAAATGCTGGAGCAACTAGTACCCAACTTATTTCCCAACAAGCAGAAAATGGGACAAAATATATAAAACAGCCATTTCAGGTATTAGACAACAGGTGGCATGGGAGTGTTATTCAAAAGAGAAAGAAACAAACAAGGTGAGTCTTGGATGCATATTCCTGACCCTGGCACAGAGAGGGTAATCACAAGGAAAGCATGGCAATATCAATGAATTGAGAAAACAGAGTTCATAGCTTAATGAGGCTAAGGAGGCTAGAATTTGGGGGAAAGTGTATGAAGAAGGAGCTAATGGGTGAAAGCTCCAGAAATCTGCATTGGAGTCCCCTCGAGTCTGTTGAAAAATACTGAATGGGTATGCATAGAGAGAAACTCCACAAAGCAACTACTGGAAATCAATAAGGTGAAGATTTCCCACAAATTATGTAGGAATGGAAGGTGTTGAGTTACTTCCAGCCAGAGATACTGTTGAACCTCTGGAGCATTCAGTACAGATCCCAAAAGGACCACAACTAGTAGAAGAGGTAAACTTTTCCTATAGTAAAGGCTGTCTAAACCCATCCTAACGAATCTCAAAAACAGTTGTTAAAAGGATCGCTCTAGTCCACAATTTACTTAACTTCCTGGAAAAACAAAGTTCAAAACCCTTTGGAAAAACAAAAAAAAATTAATACAGTCAGCACTGTAACATTTCTAATGCTCAGCATGCAATCCAAAAATCACTAGACATGCAAAGAATCAGGAATATGTAATCCATAAACAAAAGTGAAAAAAAGTTAATTACAATAGACACAGAAATAACAGGGATGGTGGAATTAACAGGGAATTTAAAAGAGCGATTACAAATATGCTCAGTGATTTAAAGAAAAACATGAATTTGAGAAAAAGGGAATATATATAAAAGAACCAAGAAACCAAGGTTTAAGAAATGAAAAATGCGATATCTAAAATGGAATATTCACTGAATGGGCATCACAGAGTGAGAATATGGAAGAAGGGAAATGAACTTGAAGAAATATATAGTAATAGAGATTATCTAAACTGAAGTATAGAAAAAAAATGCATAGAGCCTCTGTGACCCATGGGACAAACAGTGTACCTTATATTTAATTAGAATCTAAGAAGAAGAGAGAGAAGGAAGCACAAGAAATATTTAAGAAATAATAGCTGAAAATTTTTCAAATGTGATGAAAGCTATGAACACATAAATCTAAGAGTTTCAGTGAATCCCAAACAGGGTAAACACAATGTAAACCACATCAAAGCACATTGTAATCAGATTTCTGCAAATCAGTTATAAACAGAAACTCTTAAAAATATCCATAGGGGAAAAAAATCACACATTAAAGTGCTTGAAAAACAAACTATCAACATAGAATTCTATCTTTCAAATATAAAGGGGATCCCTGAACCAGCCAGCCACAATAAAAAAATAAAAAAGATATTTTTATTTTAACCTGGTGGCATAGCACTACCTGACTTTAAACTATACAACAAAGCTATAACAACCAAAACAGCATAGTACTGGCATAAAAACAGACACATGGATCAATGCAATAGAATAAAGAACCCAGAAATCAACCCGTACACCTACAGCCATCTGATCTTTGACAAAGACACCAAGTCTACACACTGGGGAAGAGACTGCCTCTTCAGCAAATGGTGCTGGGAAAACTGGATATTTATATGTAGGAGAATGAAATTAGGCCCGTACCTCTCACTGTATACCAAAATCAACTCAAAATGGATTAAAGAATTAAATATAGATCCTGAAACAATAAAACTCATTAAAGGAAACATAGGGGAAACACTCCAGGAAGCAGGAGTGGGTACAGACCTCATGAATATGACCCCAAAAGCACAGGCAACCAAACAGAAAATAAACAAATGAGATTATATCAAACTAAAAAGCTTCTGCACAGGAAAAGAAACAATCAGCAGAGTTAAAATACAACCAACAGAGTGGAAGAAAATATTTGCAAAATATACATCTGACAAAGGATTAACATCCAGAATATACAAGGAACTCAAACAACTTTACAGCAAAAAAAACCACCCAATTAAAAAATATGCAAAGGGGCTGAATAGGCATTTCTCAAAGGAAGATATACAAATGGCCAACAGACACATGAAAAAATGCTCAATATGACTCAGTCAGGAAATGCAAATCAAAACCATTTTGAGGGCCGGCCTGGTGGCGCACTGGAGAGTGCGACGCTTGGGAGCGTGGTGGCGCTCCCGCCGAGGGTTCGGATCCCATGTGGAGACCGGTTCCCACTCACTGGCTGAGCGCAGTGCGGGCGCAACACCGAGGGTTGCGATCCTGTTACCGGTCAGTAAAAAAGACAAAAAGGAAAAAAAAAACCATTTTGAGATACCATCTCACTCCAGTTAGGATGGCTAATATCCAAAAAACTGAGAA
>NW_007732326.1:15628-56006 GCF_000696425.1 Galeopterus variegatus | reverse complement strand
TGAAATACTACAATTCACAACAACATGGATGGACTTAGAGAAAATTATATTAAGTGAAACAAGTCAGGCACAGAGAGAGAAATACCACATGTTCTCACTTATTTGTGGGAGCTATAAGTAAATAAATATACAAACAAATAAATGGTTGGGGGGGAAGACATAACAATCACAATAATTCCTTGAACTTGTTAAGACAAGTGAACAGATATGATGTAGTTGGTGGGGGTGGGGAGAGAAAGGGGGGGAAGGGAACAGGTAAAGGGACATGAAAATCAACTACAATGGGGCCGGCCCGGTGGCGCACTGGATAGTGCGCCGCTTGGGAAGCACGGCGGCGCTCCCGCCCGAGGGTTCAGATCCCACATACAGACCGGTTCCCGCTCACTGGCTGAGCGAGGCGCGGGAGCAACACCGAGGGTTGCAATCCCGTTGCCGGTCCCCGGTCCGGTACGGGGGCAACACTGAGGGTTGCGATCCGTTGCCGGACACGGAAAAAAAGACAAAAGACAAAAGACAAAAAAAAAAAAATCAACTACAATGTATATTGAGAAGTTAAAATAAAAATAAATACATTTTTTAAAAATTATATATATATACATAAAGGGGAAATAAAAGACTTTTTCAGGACAGCAATAGCTGACAGAATTTATCACCAGAAAACTCTCATTACAGTAAATGTTGAAGTTCTTTAGGTGGAACCAAATTATACCAGATGGAAACTCAGATCCATGTAAAGGAATGAATAGCCCTGGAAAAGGTTAATATATGAGTAAGTATAAAGACTTTTTCTTCATTTCTTACTTGAAACAGCAATTCACAGTTTAAATTTTTAAAAAATAACAAATTCTTGTAAGGTTTATATCATGTAGAAGTAAAATGTATGACAATGATAACACAAAAGTTAGAAAGGGGAAATGGAAGAATACTATTGTAAATTACATTTTTAAGTGAAGTAGTATAGTAATGTTTGGAAATAAACGTGATAAGTTAAAGAAGCATATGTTTGTAAATCTTAGATCAATTACTTTTAAAAAATAGAAAAAAGAGGTAGAGTTATAACATGCAAATAGGGAAGAAGAAATGGAATACAGTTAACCCAAAAGAAGGTAGGAAAGAGGAAAGAAATGAATGAGTATTGTAATGTCAGGTAGTGATATTGCTGTGAAGAAAATTGTTGGGAAGCAATGTTCTATGGATGTTTTCATGTGTCTGCATGATCAGGACTTTCTGAGCAAAGATTGCTGGCATTCGCATTAAAGAATGTTACATTGACAAATAAGCTTTGGAAGTTAAAGACCTCCAGAGAAATTTAAAGACTTCTCCCCAGGACAGTTTGTTTTCATGCCAGGGGTTGTAAACCTAGAGACCTCCCCTTCTCTGCCCTGAGAGGATCTGTTTACATTACAGAGCAAAGGTCAGTAAGTCCTAGGCTGTGGTACATGTACTTCTCCTCCCCTCGTTCTTTCCTCCAGCTCAAAGGGGAGGAGGAGCAACAGCTGTATGCACTGTGCTATATAACTCCAAAATTCATTATTTGGGGGTTCCTCTCATCACGTCACCCTGTGGGGGATTGGAACATGGAGAACTAAATTATGAGTATTCAAATGCTGTCTCTGACCCAGAAACCTAGTGTTTCGTGTCAGAATGAATGAATGAATACTTAACAAAAATTATATCAGGAAGGGGGGGTCTCCTGTAAGGTGTTCTAGGAAGGTCTCTCTTAGAGAACATTTGAGCAGAGATGTGAATGAAGTAAGCCTTGTAAGACCATAGCATGGGAGAAAACCATAATGTCCTTATCTGAATTGTCTCTCCCATTGCCTGGTATACTTTTTCACACATAAGTAAATTTTAAATAAATAGAGGTCGAGGACATGACACACTGAAAGGTTGGCCGCTTCTGACTAGAGTATAATTTTTCTACTCTATAAATTCAAGAGTAGCTGCATCTTCAGACAAAATGACTTTTTAGCTAGGAGAAGATATGGATTAGAAATCAAAATCAGTAAATAACTGTTTAAAGCATAATTCATGTTTCATTTCCTTAAGTAAATCATATATACGTCTGCAAAGTTAGGGTTAGGGATCATAGAATGAATTTTTAATTGGGAGGTTAAGTTCTTTTTACAGAGGTAAAAGAGATGTCACTGACTTGATTTTGAAATTACTCTCAACCTTTTAAATGTGACATACGCAAATGCTGAAAAGAACAGATATGGTTGAAGAACACAGGCAGTAGGAATAATAAATTAGCGTAATGAATTTTAATTGGGTAATAACTAATAGTACAATCTCCTATTACAGAGGCTTACGATATGTTAAGCTTGCAGCCAGAAGAAAGGATTGATATAAAAGCCAAAAAGAAACATATTCCTTGACTTTGGGCTGAAACCAGTATTAGTGTGACCTTAACAAAACTTGAAAGACTTCTTATCCCCTATCACCAGGTCATTCCTTTCTTCAGTTTGAATAATCTCTGAGAATCTGTACACAACCACATCATTGTCAAGAAGTTAAAAGCAATTGATAAGTTGTTCTGGTAACACCTGTCAGTGAATTAACTCAGAGCACAAAACCCAGGCATTTAAGGAGTTGACAAGTATTATTAAACCTGTTTTGCAAGAGAAGAAGCTGGTTCAAAAAGGGAAAAGCTGTCAAAGGTAATACAATCAGTAAGTGGCTCAGGCCTCCTGCCTCGCACACCCAGGATCTAACCATGGGACTGCTCATTGCAGGGAACCATTTATGAACATTTATCACTGTTCCCTTCTGTCCAGTTTAATGTTGTGACATTTTTAAAGCTATAAATTTGTTTTACATTCAAATTATTATGTGTCGTGTTCTCTGTTCAGGTTTTTTCCCTCATTCAGAAATTGCACTATTTGAAATTTTAAATTGTAGCAAAAATGTTTTTCTACCCCTACTGCTGCTTCCTTTTTTTTTTTTTTTTTTTTTTTTTCTTCCTTGAGCACTTTAATTTGTCTGTGTTTGGCACCCTGTTAAACCTCATGTTTGAATTAGGGTGAATCATAGTAATGCTTTCATCCAGAGGATGGTGCTTTGCACAGGTCCTTTCTTGAACCTGAACATAATTTTATGATTTTAATAAGGAAGAAAGATAGGAAAGTCTATTTCAAAGTAAATTGGGGTTTATAATTCAGAAATGGTGCTTCTGCCTATTTATAACTTTCTAGTTGCTCTCTCCACTCCATTCTCCACTTTTCGGTTTATTCATTTTTTAAAAAAAAATTAAGCAATAAACTGTCTCAGTCTAGGTTCAGCAGAAAGCAGAGCATAAGACAAAGGCTTAAGTGGACATACTGCATTCAGCACTATAACCCAGGAAACAAAAGCGAGGGACAGGGAAATTGAAGTAGGGAAGAAGAAAGAACCTATACAAAGATACTTGACATTTTTTAGTTGATCATTCCTGCAGGCAGCTGACTGCTCAGTCCTTTAGGACAGCCCCAAGATCCATAGCAAAGAAACAGAGAAGCCCTGGAGAGGGAAGAGAGCAGCACTGGGCAAGGCTCCATTAGGTTGTACCTGCAAGAAGCCAGCTGGAACCCACGAAGAACTGGTGGCTAGAAAATTAGACAGGCCAAATGAATTTGAAGTAGTGACAAGTGGTATCCCATAATACACTAATATGTATACTTGTATATACTTATGTGTATAAGTATATAAAGTAAAACATGAACTTTTGCTCCCCACCCTTCTGTGTCACTTTCTATGCGTGTACATATTACATGAGAATATATACATATATCTTTTTCCTTTTTAGAAACATGAGTCAAATCATACTAATCTCCTGTTCTGTGACATGTTTTTTTCACTCATGTATTACTTGCATCAGCATTGTCTTATTGTCAGCAAATTGATTTTGCCCCGTAGGAGGTACATTGTGAAACACTGAATTAACATTTGTTGAATTAATGCATGAATGAAGGAATAATGATATGACTTATAGCTACAGTTCTTGCTTGTGAAAGAATACTGCTGGTGTTGGGAATGCAGTGGGCAAGATCTACTAGAGCATCTGACAAGGGATTAATATCCATAATATACAAGGAACTCAAACAATTATATAGTTAAACAAATAACCCAATTAAAAAATGGGCAAAGGAGCTGAATAGACATTTTTCAAAGGAAGACATACAAATGGCCAACAGGTACATGAAAAAACGCTCAACATCACTAGTCATCAGGGAAATGCAAATTGAAACTACATTGAGATACCACCTCACCCCAGTTAGACTGGCTATAATCAAAAAGATGGCGAATAACAAATGCTGACGAGGGTGTGGAGAGAAGGGAACACTCCTGCACTGTTGGTGGGACTGTAAATTAGTACAACCATTATGGAAAACAGCATGGAGGTTTCTCAAACAACTACACATACATCTTCCATATGATCCTGCAATCCCACTTCTGGGTATATACCCAGAGGAATGGAAATCATCATGTCAAAGGGATACCCGCACTCCCATGTTCGTTGCAGCTCTGTTTACAATAGCTAAAACATGAAACCAACCTATGTGTCCATCGATGGATGATTGGATAAGGAATCTGTGGTATATATACACCATGGAATAGTACTCTGCCATAAAAAAGAGTGAAATACTCCCATTTGCAACAACATGGATGAACCTGGAGAAACTTACGTTGAGCAAAATAAGCAAAGCACAGAGGGATAAATAGCACATGTGCTCACTCATAAGTGGGAGCTAAGAGACAAAGAAGGGAGGAAAGAAAGACCACACTAGTGCATTAGACTTGCAGAGGGAGAGAACATTCCTTGGGCTACAAAGTGGAGTGGGGGGGATAAGGAGAGGGGAGGTAGGTTGGGGATAATTAGGTGGGGGACATGGGGTACAAATGCAATTTGTGGTAATGGGTATGCTGCCAGTATGAATCTGGCCCTCACATCATGGGCACGAGGGGTGACAATCAGCTTTGTATCTCATGAATATTCATAACCAATAAAAAATAAAAATAAAAAGATCTGCTAGAACACGGAATTGTTACTACCAAACAATTGCACAGACATCCTTGCCAGTCTGCTCCTCCTTCCCCAAATAAGACTTTCATCCTCAATTCAGAAGCAAGAATGGATGCTATACAGGGGACACATGGAAGAGAGACAAAGGAAGAGTCTTACAAAGATTCATTTAGTCCACAAATATCTGTTAACCTCTTCCTAAGAGACAGGTACTTTGTATAAAATGGAGAACATGACAGACTTGGTCCCTGTCCTCCTGCGGGAAAGTCTACAATTAAGAAAAGAAAGAGACAAGAGTAGGGGAAAGATGCAGAAGGAAAAGAAAAAAAAAAGGAAAATACCAAAGGAGTGAAGAATTTTAGTGATCACTGAATTAATACAGTGCTCGTGTTCGTATAAATTGTTTCAAGATGAGTTTAAATCCCAGCCATCTGCTCTCACATCAAACACACACACGCTGTACCCCTGATTTCACCTCTCCCCCACATACATATACATCCCAATAATAATCAGGCGATATATTTTTGTGATTTCCCACAGCTGATAGAAAATACACCTGATTCAAACCAGTGAACTGTGACCCAGGTCTAAGTAAAAATATAGTGGAAGTCGTAAGTTTCTTTAGTGACAGTCTTACTAATTAAGTTATTTGGCCTGTTTTTAACCACATTTTTTATATTTTTTTCTTTTCAAGGTTGTTATGAGTGTTGTTTGTAGCAGCATCAATAAGCCAAGAATTCACATAGGTACTCAATCACACAGATTACTCATCATTGCCTGTTCATAACAGAATCCTAAAATGTTTAAGATTTCTGATGCAAATCAAAATCTCATCATCACTTGTCATTGCTAAATTAAATGACAGGATAATAACTACATTAAAATCATTTTTCTTTTGATTGAGCACCTTTTTCAGAAGTGAACCTTCTAGATGTATATTTTTTTCATCAGTACTATAAATGCATTTAGAACTCAAGATAAAAATAGAATTTAAAAAGGGAGCCATGGGATGTTTTCAAATTATTGATGAGTGTCTTTTGAATTGCAACCATATTTGACTCTGCACTGCTAGGGAATGAAGTAGTTTATCCCAATTTATTGACACTTTTAGAACTATGTAAAGGAGGTTCACAGATTGCGCTTGGTCGTTATTGAAACAGTCATGTATTCTTGGCATCAGTTATATGTCATCCCATTGCAAACAGGCTGCTAGTGACCCACAGGACTTGGCATTGTTCTGTTACTCTAATAGAGATATTGGTTTCAGATCACAGCCTATGTGGGAAATGAATATAAATTTCTAATCTGCTAAGCCACGTAGGTTCTCAGTGGACCTACCACTGTGAACTTATCTTTTTGCCTTTCTTTCCTGTCTAATGCTATTTAACCTTTTTGCTCACACCTACCCTCTCTCCATCTGCTCCATTTGGCCCTTGGCCTGCTTCTTTGTGGCCAGCCAGCCAGTCCTTGTGCCACTCGAGCCCATTTTCTTCGCTTGCCCCCATACCCAGGACTCTTCCATTTTAAAGTCAGTCACTTCTGTCCTTCAAAGACTTTGTTTCCTCATATCTTCTGCTTTGATGTTATGAAAATCATACCCTGAAGCAAACCTTTTACTCTTTTTGCCTCATTTAATACTATCATCATTGGGCAAGAACATTATAGTAAAAACCCTTTGTTCTCAGGGAAGTTGAGGAAGGTATTGACTGAAACAAGATTGGCTATTGAGTTAATGATTATTGAATCTGGGTGATGGGTGAAAGGGGGTAAAGGAAGTCAGTATGCTACTCTTTCTACTTTTATATGTTTGAAAATTTCCGTAATTGAAATTAAAAACTGAACTTAGCTCTTTAGGATCCATTTTTCAGAAATTGATGTTCTTTTTTGAGTCAGCGCATAAAATGGTGTGGTACACAACATGGACTGGACTAAAACCTGATCCTGCCCTCTAAATATCCCACTCCCACCTCACCCCCAAGTAAACAAATAAGATTCTTTAGTACCTGGAATTGCAACTTCCCTCTTCTCCCTAGGTCCTGTACTTGATTAGCAGAACTGTGGTACACTTCCTGCTTCTTGTTAAAGTGACCAGATGAACCCATACAGAAACACACATTAACTTCATCCAACTTATTAAATCTCCCACTGTGAATAAAGCTCTGTGCTAGGCATTGGGAAGAGAAATATAAAACAGGAACCCATGAATAACCCTGACGCAGTACAGACACTAGGAACTGTCGTGTGAAGTACCTAGTGGCCTGTAGGTGAGAAAGAGGAATTCTGTCAAGGAGAGGCGCATTCTCAATAATGATGCAAACTACTGAATGTCATCTTAAAGGTAATCGACCCTGCTTCTGCCCACAGTTCTCATTGTTAAGACTGTTAAGAGCTCCATCTTATAACCTTTCCTCTAAAGAACTTAAATTGATTGCAGTTACCAATGTGCTTTTTTTCTTCTCTTTTTAAATTATAATAGTCTTACTTCTCGTTTGCCAAAAACTGGAGAAACCATCCATGGACATAAGTTTTTTATTGGCTTTGGAGGGAAGGGTGCCAACCAGTGTACCCAAGCTGCTAGGCTTGGGGCAAAGACATCTATGGTGTGCAAGGTAAGTGTGAAGTATAGTGGAGATTCTAGAAGCAAGAATCTGGTTTTAAGACTTGAGTTCATCGGTTTTGGGGGGATTTTTTTGTTTTTTAACCATTTTAAAGTGAACAATTCAGTGGTACTTAGTATATTCACAATGTTGCACAACAAACACTTCAATCCATTTCCAGAACATTACCATCATTCCAAGCTAAACCCTTACCCTTTAAGCAGTTTCTCCCCCATTCCCTCCTCTCCCTAGGTGCTGGCAACCACCTGTCTGTATTTCATCTCTTTGGATTTATCTATCTGTATATTTCATATAAATGTAATATAGAATATATGGCATTTTATGTCTGACTTCTTTCACTTAGCATACTGTTTTTGAGGTAGCATGTATCAGTATTTCATTTCTTTTTATGGCTGGATAATAGTCCATTGTATGGATATACCACAATTTGTTTATCCATCAGTGAATAGATTTATGGAGACTTGGGCTGTTTCCACCTTTTGGCTATTGTAGATAGTGCTTCTGTGAACATGCATATACATACTTGTTTGAGTACCTGTTTTCAATTCTTCTGGAAGTTCATTGTTTTTAAAGACTAAATAGAAGAAAGTAATCTTCCTTGTCCTTTATATAAGTTTCTATGTCATTAAATCCTCTAGGAAGTAACAGCCCTCAAATGACTTAATGCTGCATTCCCTGAATGTAATGAGTTTATAACTGGAGTATGAAAAGTGAGGGGAATTAGTCTACTCCTGTGGGTTTCTAGAGTCCAGTTTCTAATCAACAGCATGAGTCATTCCATTTCTAGCAGGTTTCACTGCAGCAACACAGCTTTTAGAAACTTAGTCTAGTAACTGACAATTTACTCATAAGTCATTTTCTTTGAATGTTGTATCTTAGAACAGAAAGTAATCTGGGCCATAATAAACTACATATAACTGATTTTTCAGCATAGTTCTGTTTTCAGGTATGTAGAGAAATGATATGTAACATAGTAATCCTATTTTTATCCATCCTACTGAAATAATTTGAAAATAAAACAAATGAAATTGGCTGCCAAAGGTTCAAATTTTGCATCTTTCATGAAATTTTAAGGAGTTATCATTACTAATATAACAAGGAAGGTAGATTATGGGTTTTTGTGTGTTTTCGTTTGTTTTGTTTTTTAGGGAAAGCTAGGCTGGATCTGCAGAGTAGAGGATAAGAAAAAAATATAAAAAACTTCAAAGAATGAGCTGTCTCCTGTGAACTGTAGATTTTATCAAAATTTCTCTGAAATGTCATTTTCCATTGCATACAGCTCTTTTCTCTCCACAGGGATCTTTAAATGATGTATAACTATACAATTTTCACTTCGTCTGCTAATGAACTGTAGCTTTATTGCTAACGTATGGTTAACATGATATAATTCCTATATGGCTATTTGGTCAAAAACATCACATGAGACATAACATTCAAAGTAAGAAGTCCTCATTTGCTAAGGTTGAGCTCTTGATAGACTTAAAATATCAATACAATTAATCAACAATTAATTATGTGCTAGGAATTATGGGGCTGTGACAGGGGCTAATTAAAAATTTTAGGTCTCTGGGCCGGCCCGGTGGCGCACTGGATAAGTGCGCCGCTTGGGAAGCGCGGCGGCGCTCCCGCCCGAGGGTTCGGATCCCACATACAGACCAGTTCCCGCTCACTGGCTGAGCGAGGCGCGGGAACAACGCCGAGGGTTGCACCGGTCCCCGGTCCGGTGCGGGGGCAACACCGAGGGTTGCGATCCGTTGCCGGACACGGAAAAAGACAAAAGACCAAAAAAAAAATTTTAGGTCTGACGCATCCCATACTTGATTAGATATGAAGGTTTAGGGAGTACTCTGATGGTGCTGACTTAAGGGGACTCGGGAACTGAAAAGAGAATGAAATAATTTCTTGTCTGGGAAAATCAGGGTATAGAATTGTGTTAGAAGCTAGGCACTCAAATTAATGCCCTGGGAAGAGAGAAGTTCCCGAGAACTGGAGATGCTACAGGAAAGACTAGGGAACCCCTCTCCCTGAGAAGGTTATAGAAGCTGTTCATGCAGTCATTAAAGTCAGGATTGGATGTCCCCTGGGATCTCATCCAACTCAAAGATTTTGCGATTGGTTTTGTTGTAGGTCTCTTGAATAGGAGGAAAAGAGAGAAGCACAAAATAGAAATATTTGAATTATAGAACAAAACTTGGGAATTGAATCATGAAACCATATGAATGGTTGTGAAGAATAGAAGGCAGGAGGCTATGTTTTGGGAAATGTTCCAGTTGGGAGGTTGATTAAAGCAGAGGTGCTATTTGTTTTATTCTGCTCTGTGTATGATGGTTTGTGTTAGCATCTGTGCAGCTTTGAAAGTACTACACATCTACAGTACCCCTGATTTAGTCATCTGATGTTTAGCCCCACAGTGGAATTTAGCCTGGGTGTCCACACAGTAGAGGAAAAGAAAACATGACTTCAGCTAAAACCTATCCATGCTAACTTTGCTTAGATAACCTAGGGCCTTTAGACATGGTTTTACTTAAAAGCTTAAGCAAATTGCATAATATTCTTAGACTTTTTAGAAAGAAAAATATTTTATAACAGAAATTATCTATCCATTTATTATGATATTTTTTCCAGTATGAAGTACATTTTTATTAAGCAAATTAGCCAAACTCACTTTATAGCAGTTTTTTATTTTTATTTATTTTTTGTTGTTTTTTTGTTTTGGGGTGGGGGAAGGAGGGTGTTGACAACTAGCTGGTACAGAGGTCAAACCCTGGACCTTGGTGTTATCAGCACTGCACTCTAATCAACTGAGCTAACCAGCCAACTGTTTATAGCAGTTTTTAAAGATGACAAGTTCCAAGTAGAAACCAAAATCATGAATTTAATCAAGATAAAAGTGAACAGATGGAGCAAAGGAAAAACAGGTCGAAAATTTCCTGTGATTTTCTTAGCAACTGTAATTTACCTGCTACTGCCCTACAACAAACTAGAATTCAAGCTCTTGTGAAGTAAAATTGTTTGATGGCACAGGAAAAAAAAAAATCTTATATTAAGCTAGTAAGAAGTATTGGTCAACGTATTGTGACAGAATATTAAGCAAGAGTTACATCAATATTTGTACAGTGACACATGTACAAGGGATCTTCGAAGAGTACTTGGAAAGATTCATATTATCTTTCAATTCCATTTTCCATGAACTTTTTGAAGTACCTTCATATAATGGAACACTTCAAGTAGTTAAGAGTTATGTAATCGGCATTAAACTGAGTCATGAGCCAAGGCTAACATCCACTGAGATTTGGAGATAGTATTTTGAGATTTTAAAATCTAGGCAGATATTACAGAAATGAAAGTCTTCTTCCAAGGGCAAAAAGACTATTAGGACATCTTTCATATGACTTCACCTGATTTGTGTCTCTTCATCCTTTATTCCATTGAAGCTAAATGTTAGAGAGTAGGAGAAGTTATTTCTAAACATCAAAATTAGCAGCTCAGGAGGACCATGTTAGAGTAAACTCAAGGTACAGTGGCCCAATATGAGCCCAGAAGCCCTGCCTCCTGTGCAGGTGAACGGATGTCTGAGCAGGCATGGCCCCTAATGACACAAGTCAGGAACCAGAAACTGGGAGGACCTTCAAGAAATTACCTGGTTTTGCTTCCTTCAAACGTGAGACTATCTAACCTCTCGAGTACAGGCTGCTATTAGTTTTCCCTTCAGAACAGTCACGTGGAATTCTGTGATAGAGACAATATGTTCAATCAGTGGTACTCAAAGTTCTGTCCTTAGGCCAGTACCAGGCTGCAAGTTATCACTGGTTCAACAGTACAGGAATTGAGAATAAGTGGTTAAAATCATTTATAGCAATTTGACAGAATAATATTATAGCTGTTGAATACAATAATATAATAATAAATTAGGCCTAGTATTTGGTATGACTGTTTTCATTTCACTGTTTCTATATTTTACAAAATTATTAGTCCTTGGTAGATTGAAAACAAGAAAGCGGGGAGAAAAAAACAGGCCTTCACCACAGATAGCTTGAATAAGCAGTGTATTAGAGTACCCATCAACTTAACCGAAAAGGTACCTTCTGTTCTAGATTTCTGTAGGAGAATCAACTGATCATGCATTGAGATTTTCATTTTCAAAGATCAAAAATTAGTCACCTTTAAAGGTAATATGTAATGAAGTGAAATCTTTTTTTCCTGAACTCTGTTGAAAGACAACTGCCTAAAACTAGTTGGCTTTGTTGATTGGAATACTTAGCCATATGTTTAAACACAGGGGATCCTATGATCCTATAATCAAAAAAATAATACACGGGCCGGCCCGGTGGCGCACTGCTACAGTGCGCTGCTTAGGAGCGCGGCGGCGCTCCCGCCGAGGGTTCGGATCCCACATACAGACCGGTCCGCTCACTGGTTGAGTGCGGTGCGGGTGCGACACTGAGGGTTGCGATCCATTGCCGGACACGAAAAAAGACAAAAAGGAAAAATAATAATAATAATAAAATAATACACAACTTATGTAGGAAGAAATGAGAGAGAGTAATTGGATTACCACAAATCTACCATTGCTCTCAGATAAACAGGCTTGGTAATGGTGATTGTAGCTTTAAATTTGTATATTAAACACCATTATTCAGTAAAACACCCCTTTATCTAGGATTTAAATAACCAGCGAGCTTAAATAACTGGAATTTTATGAATTCTTCTTTTATCTCTTATGATAAAGCCACAAATGATAAGTTAAAAGTTAATATGAAGGATTTATTTTAAAAAGCAACTGCTAGGTTTTGTTGTGTGGCAATGAATGCAACCCAGTCTCCTCTACCAGCTGTTCATTATAACCCTCAGGTACTGAAAAGTTACAAAATGTCTTGAATTACAAACATTAAATTACATACATCTTAGTTTTAGCAGTAATCATATTTCATTTAATACAACTCAAAAAAATTCATAACTTGTTGGGCCGGCCCAGTGGCACACTCGGTAGAGTGTGGCAGTGCTCCCGCTGAGGGTTCGGATCCCATATGGAGACCGGTCCGCTCACTGGTTGAGTGCGGTGCGGGTGCGACACTGAGGGTGGCGATCCCATTGCCGGTCGCGGTACGGGCGCGACACCGAGGGTTGCGATCCCGTTACCGGTCACGAAAAGAGACAAAAAGGAAAAAAAAAATTCGTAACTTGTTTATTTAATATATGTAATGACTTTTTCAGCAGAATGTTCAATGTCATGTGACCTTGGGTAAAATAACTTGGTCCTCTATGTTTTATTTACCTGGCATGTATGTTGAAAGGTAATTACTAGATAGTTTCTGCCATTTTTGGATTCCAAACAGCCTAAACAAATATTCCTCAATCATTTTGAAATATAGAAGTTTATTATATAATAGTCCTAACTGAAGTTCCCCTCCTCAACATCAGGTCATAGTTCTGGACAGTGGAAGCCACACTGAGGCTTTTCCTCAATGCAAAAAGAGCCTTCCCAGTGGTAACAGTGAAGGAAGCACCTCAGTACCCTTAGCTGGGTGAAGAGATGAAGCAAGGCTTCTAATAAACCCAGCCCTTTTGTTTTCCATGAGCCTTGATGCATTGTTAAATACAGTAGCCACTAGCCACATGTGGATATTTAGATTTAAATGTAATTAAAATAAAATTAAAAATTGAATTCCTCCATCACACAGGCTGCATTTCAACTGTTTGTGTTGGGCAGCACAGACATAGAACATTTTCTGTATTGGACAGCAGAGACATAGAACACTTCATCATTGCAGAAAGTTCTGTTGGATGGCACTGCTCTGCAATGTCCTGGGCAGAGCTGAGCCTGGTATTTCTAGAAGGTCGTCTTGGGTTCTGTGAGTTGCCTTGGCTAAAGTGCAAGTGGTTGTCCATAGTTGCTCCTGACCTGGCTTCTTTCACCTAGAACAGGCTCACACAGACAGGCTACCTCAGACTATGTGGGTTTTTAAGAATCTTTCTGCTCAAAGTGTTTCACTGCTGCAGCCAAAAAGAGTGTGAGAGGGCCTTCAAGAGGGCTTTTAGAAACAAAACTTTGTATAGAACCATTCTGCAGCCACAGCTAGAATAGTATGGGTGCTTGTAGTCATGCCGATTCAAGAATGATAAGATGGGTCCAAGGAAAATGAATAGAAGAGCAACTAAGATGGTAAAATCTTAATGGAACACCTTTAATGCACAGGGCTTGGGTAGGGATAAATATATTCCAAGCTAGAGTCTCCAATAAGCTTTTAGGAAGACTAGACTAACAAATATGAAATTGCAGACAATATCAGATGGTATTGAATTATGATATCAATTAGGAATGCTGTAGGAGTTCTGGAAATGAGAGGATTAAACAAAGGCCAGAATAAGGAAGATAGACCTAAGTTGATGCTAGAAAAACAGGTGAGGTTTGATTAGGCAGAGGAGAGGGGAAAGGACTCCTGAGTTCTCCGAACTGAAGGCAGGGAAATAGACATGAACATGTTGAATTCACATTGTGCTTTAAGGCAGTCAAGTGATAATATCAAGTTAATAGTGCCTTTCTATCAAGCACTCTGAAAAATGAGAAATCTAATTATTTTTGCCAAATACAAGTTTTGGAAAGATCAAAGCAAGGAGAAGCAAGCCTGAGCCATTTCAAACTGAGACTGGGATCAGCAAACTCAAGCCAAGGAAATATTTCTGGCTTTACAATTTCTTGATCCCAGTGTTGGAGCCTAGTGGGCCCCTCACCCCCAGCAGATCCTGTAGGTCACACTTCACCCTCTCCCACTCTATTGATTTACCAGCGTAGCACCAACCAGAACTATGCTCTCTTGTCTTCATCTCTTCAACACAGGCAAGGCTTTACAGCCACTGTTCGGGCTTTTAATCCTGCAATCCAGTGGTCCTCCATCTGGGCCACACATTGTAATCACCTGGGCAGCCTGCCACAGTCCCACCTGCAGAGAGTCTGATTTAATTGGTCTGGGGTGTAATCAGAGCATAAGGATTTTTATAAGCTCCAAGGAGATACTAATATGCATCCAAGATTGAGAACCACTGGTTTCCTGCCTGCCAGGGAGAACTCACACCAGTCCCACCCTACATACAGCCTGGCTCAGATAGAACAATTTGAGGCAAAATATAAAGAATTTTAATTAGCTTGATAATGGCAGAACTGAAATTAGACTCCAAGTTTCCTGACTCCCATATGTACCATTTGCCTCATGGCCAAGATGCTTACATTTAAAGTTTTCTTTTCAATTTGATAGCCAAAGTGTGACCGGGAAAACAGGGAGCCTCCAAAGACACCTATAAAGGTTTCTATATAATAGATCTTGTTTTTTCAAGGACCTTCTATTGGTATAGTTCACTGTGTGTTCAAAGTACTTTCACTTAGCTCTCAATGACAGGAAACAAATAAAACCTGTGCTTGGATTCTACTCTGACTTCTGGTTATCAATTTTTAATAACTGGGAAAGAAGTTTAACTTTGAGTCAGAAGTAAGTAAAGGGGATTGGAAGGTGTTCACTTCCCTCAACTTTTTTAAAAAGCAAATTCAAATGTATAAATGAACGTATACAAGGTTTTTAGGGCAGAGAAATAAGATGGCATTCTTTTAATATAACATTGCATGTGTCATCTGTGCAACTCTGTAACGAGAATAGAAATAGAGGACCACTTTAAATAGGACTCAGATCTCCATTGCTTTTTGTCCAGATTTTGATATATGAGTTAGATCCACTTAAAAGTTAAAGATTATTCCCAAGACCCAAGGCGCAGATATACTCCCAGTTGGTGATATTATCCTCATAAAAGTAACAGGATAAATAATTACATTGAGCAATATTAGTTATACCAAATCATTAATGAGGATGTTATGTTTTTATTAGAATAATAACAGTAATGCAATCTCAAAAATAATTTCATGCACACACACGCTTGCTTCCATGATCAAGAGCTCTTCTGTTTGAAAACAGGAGCAACAGGAGATATTAGAACCAGATGGGCCAGAAAGTAGTGTATAAGATTGAATCCAAGCAGCAGTAACACTGCTCCTTTCTCCAAAAGATGCAGCCCCAGTCACAGCATCATTGCATGAAAATGATAGCACTGAAGCCTTACTTAATTCTCTACAGTTTTAACATGCTTTCATGTACATCACCTTATTTTATCCTCACGGCAAACTTGCTGCAGTTTTCCAGATAAGGAGACTGAGACCTAGAGAGAATTAAAGTGGCTTGCCCAAAATCACACAGCTGGTGGGAAGGGGCTCTGACTTCCATAACACAAATGAAAATATTGTCTTCCTATTTTTAGGCTTTTTAGCCCTTTTTTTAATTTTTGACCGGTAAGGGGATCGCAACCCTCAGCACGGTGTGGTCTGCACCATGCTCAGCTAGTGAGCGCACCGGCCACCCCTATATAGGATCCAAACCCGCAGCCTCGGCACTACCAGTGCCACACCCTCCCAAGTGAGCCACGGGGCCGGCCCAGCCCTTCTTTTACTTTGTAATGTATCACCATGACTTAGACACAAAATTAATGGAGCTAGTGTTGACTTCTGTTAATCCTCAGTGGTGTCATTACTTTTCCATTATTTTTTTGATAACCAGATTTTTATTTTTAACAAGGGAATATCAAAGAAGGCAAAAGCAAAGTATTTTGTTCCACCTCTCTCATAGAATTTAGAAGGCCGGCCAACAGATTTGCCAGGAAATCACTATTGGAATAAATCAAGAATCATAACCATCACCAAGGGAAATTACAAACCAGGTTATTCCCTGAGCAGGAAGAAGAAAGGCAGCTTTACAGCCTCTGAAATACAACTTCAGCAAGCCTACAAAATGCAGTCACCCTGAGCATGAAATCCCTTCCTAATTATGCCTCTGATGCATATGACATTCCACCTGGTATTACAGTTGTCTCTATATCTTATTATCCCTTGATATTATCAGTTTCTTGAAGTCAAAGCTGCATGTTTTTTGGTTTCCTCCTCCCCTACAACAATTCTTCCTAATCCCTGCACTTCCTAATGTCTATATTATCATCTCCATTTATTAAGGCTGCCCTTGATGTTCACCTTTAATAGATTTTGCCTGCATAAACCTGCGAAGAAAGGGAAGAGAAGTTTCTATCCTGTGATTTGTATCAGGCCCCACATGCCTAGAGAGGACCTTTTTTTGAGTCCCTGCAACATTCTTATAATGATATTTTCCCAGCTATATAACATTGCACATTAGAGAGTGTTAAATAATATAAAAGAAGATGAGAGAACAAAGAATTTGTTTCTGTATGAATTTTTGGCCTAAGAAATTGGCACTTAACTGGCACATAAATGGCCAGCTTTCCATGAGGGAAACCTTTGGTACGTGAGCTCCTCCCAACAGGGAACTCTCCCCACAACAATGCTTTGTGTTGGACTCTACATTGTAGAGATTGCAACTGTGGTGGTAAGAAATTATTATACAGTGTTAGGGATTATATGGCCTAATCAGCATTTCGGCCAAAAAAGGATCAAAGGAAAAAGTGTTCTTGAAGAAATAAGGTATCAGATGTACTATGTAAATTAGAGGTCAGCAACCTACAGACCAGGGAGCAAATCCTGCCTCCTGCCTACTTTTGTAAATAAAGTTTTATTGGAACACAGGCACACCCATTTGTTTACAGAGTATCTTTGGCTTCTTTCACACTGCAAGGGCACATTTGAATAGCTGAAAAAGAAACCATATGGCCACAAAGTCTAAATATTTACTGTCTGGCTCTTTATAGAAAAAAGTTTTCCAACTCTTGGTCTAGACAGTTCAAAAGCTACCAGGCAATTTTATCTTCGCTCATTGAGGACCTTGACCTAAGTGTACGTAGGTCTCGAGGTTTCTTTCAATTGATATATCTAGAAAGGAACAATTTTTATGGAAGAACAGAACACACCAGAAGTGGCTGAAACCTGGATAGAGACATAATCCATGGAAGTAGTGCTGATTTGCAGGACAGAAAAATAGAAGCACAGTTGTCCCTCACTGTCCATGGGGGATTGATTCCAGGACTTCCCACAGATACCAAAATCCATGGATGCTCAAGTCCCTGAAATAAAATGGTGTAATATTTGCATATAACTTACACACATCCTCCCATATACTTTACACCATCTCTAGATTACTTATAATACCTAATACAATGTAAATGCTATGTAAGTGGTTGTTATACTGTATTGTTTAGGGAATAATGACAAGATAAAAAGTCTGTACATGTTCAATACAGACACATTTTTTTCAAATATTTTCTATCTGTGGTTGTTTAAATCCATGGATGCAGAACCCACAGATACTGAAGGCCAACTGTATACTTCAGAGGTGGCAAGCCTAAAGGCCTACAGGAGCCAAGCAGGTCACAGAAATTGCAGAGGCCACAGGAGGACTGTGATGAACTAGAAAGCCCACCTTTGGGGCAGTCACTGCTCAGTTCCAGCTGGGTTGCCTTGTAGGAATGTGAATGTTACCAGAACCTCTGAATTTTTAGCCCCTTCTGGAAATCTGTTTTTGTGAAGTCTCCTAATATTTAAATATTGAGTTGATTAAAAATAAAAATAGCAGGATATCCACACAAAAACCTGCACACAGATGTTTATAGCACTTTACTTGTAATTGGCAAAACTTGGAAGTAACCAAGATGTCCTTCAGTAGGTGGATGGATAAATAAACTGTGGTACATCCAGACAATGGAATATTATTCAGTGCTAAGCAGAAATGAGCTATCAAGCCATGAAAATACAGGGAAGGAACTTGGGTGCATATTACTAAGTGGAAGAACCCACTCTGAAAAGGCTACATACTGTATGATTCCAACTATATGACATTCTGGAAAAGGCAAAACTGTAGAGACAGTAAGAAATCGGGTTGGGGAGAGAGAGGAGTGAATAGTTGAAGCACAGAAGATTTTTAGGACAGTGAAAGCACTCTGCATAATACTGTTATTGTGGACACATGACATTATACATTTGTCAAAATCCATAGAATATACAACACCAAGAGTGAACCCTAGTGTAAACTGTGGAATTTGAGTGATAAGCATGTGTCAATGTAGATTCATTTGTTGTGACAAATGTACTGCTCTGGTGCAGGATATTGATAATGGGGGATGATGTGGGATGATGTGGGATGATGGGGGAGAGACGGGTATATGGGAACTCTTTACTTTCCACTTAATTTTGCTGAGAACGTAAAACTGCTTTTAAAAATAAAGTCTATTTAAAGAAAAAATAGCAGGGCAAACAAAACACATCCAGGGGTCAGATTCAATTCTTAACCTACCAATTTACAAATTCTCCTGTAGACTCAACTGTAGAGGTCAGGGCAAGGTCCAGCCAAGATGGCAATCAAACAAATGGTTAGTGTCAGAGAGGGATGACAGAAGATACCAGGGATGTCCTGATTAGCGCAGTGATCACAGCACTAGGGAGGCCAGAAATGGGCAGTAGGAGATGGGAGATGTAAGTGAGCATGCCAGCATTTGATATCAAAGGCCTTGCAATAATAGCCTTCTGGGTTTGAGCCACAGACCTAAAGGCCCTGCCCCCACAAGTAGCTGGCCAGGCAGAGAAGAGTCTTCTGAAAGAGCTAGAAGACTAAGCAGATAATTAGGATACTCACTCATTCTGACAGAAACAGAGATCCAGTGACCAAAGTGGGCCAAAAGCAGGAACTTGGTCTCAGGATCCAGGCAGAAGGACAACTACTTGAATTACAGTTCAGAGTCAGAGCAGGCTAACTAGCTTTTGAGGCTCGTCAGGACTTTTTAGGTAACATACAATAGACACCCAATTCAAAATAGCTTAAGAAAACACACACACACACACACACACACACACACACACAATGTGTTGGCTTATGTAACTGAAAAGCCCAATAGTAGAGCTGGCTTCAGGTAGCTTAGGTATCCATTAGGCTATTAGGAGTCTGTGTCTAGCACCCTCTTGCTTTTCATTGTGTTTTTCTCTTGTCATTCAGGCTGTCTCCACATGGTGATCTCCAATGGCTCCAGGTTTACATCATCTTACACGTAGCAATCTCACTGGGAAGAAGCCTTGTCTTCCCAGGATTGATTGAATCTTTTGGGATTGATTTAGGTTACACGCCCATTCTCAAACCCATCACTGTGACCAGGGTGGTGGAACATGCTGGATTACTTGGCCAAATTAATCACGTTGTCTATGAATGGAAGAGGATGGGTGTCCAAAGGAAAAATCAAAGTACCACTAACAGATTGGATGCTAGGAGGCAAAAACAACAGAATTCCACTATACCAAGTTACCCAAATTAGCTAGGGCTTTTAAAATTCCCTTTACCCCCAATGTCAGTGTCAGGGGAGAAGATAAGAAGATTCTAGAACACCAGGCAAGTCATTACAAAGATGCCCTCATTACAGTGAAGTCCAAACAGCTGAGATTCTTCATAAATATTAAGGATTGGACTGTTCTGTCTCAGTGGGAATTATCACATGAACAGATCAAAATGAAAGTGAAGCTATAGAACTTGTGACAGTCATTAAATGCTTCACATTTTAAGTAGGATATAAGTGAAACATTAATAAATAACAATTCTTTGGGCTGCAATCAAATCTAGCATCTCACATTGAGAAGATTAATTAGTTAATGTTTATAAAGTACTGTGCAGATATGCCCTTTTAAAGTGCTAAGTATTCTAACATTGTAGTATTTTACTAAATGTAAAAGATCTAATGTTCATCATTTCTTTTTTACAGGTTGGCAAAGATTCTTTTGGCAATGATTATATAGAAAACTTAAAACAGAATGATATTTCCACAGGTAAAATTTCATCTTTTATAAAGTTAGTGTTAATAACTTTCTTCTGTGATCTTGTTACAAGAATAATTGAATATAGAATAGGATTATTAGGTCCTCCCCTGGTGGCCAGAGAATTTTTATGCACAGCTTTGTCAACTCTTGATCAAATGTCCTTGGGTTAATTCTTTCATGTACATTCCTCCAGGTGGGAATAAAAGGAGGTTACAAACCTACACCTCAAAGATACGTGACAAGTGTCAAGGGAAAACAGGTGCTGCATTCACAAAAGGTATTTTAAGAAAAGTCATTAAATGTTATAGCTGGAAACGATCATAGAAACCACCAAGGCTGAAACCACCATTATTTCACAAAAGAAAAAACCGAAGGCCCGAGAGGTTCTATGATTTCTCCAAGAGCATAGACCTAGTTGAGTTAGAGCCAGTATTAGAATGCAGCTCCAGTTCAGGGCTCTTTGCTACCAAAGGCTGCCTGATCAGCATCTCTGTTTTCATGCCAAGCCATTATTCTTGATGAGATGCAAAGCTTATGAGAATGAAGTCAAACAAGTTCATTTTCTAGGTTTGACCTTTTGTTTCTTATCTCAAATCTGTCATTTCTTTCAAAGAAAAAAATAAATGTGTTGGTCTAGAAAAATGCATATGTATACAACTGTGAATAATTTGGGGGCCTTGGAAGTGAGGGTGGTTTGATGGGTTGTTTCTAATGCAGAAAAGAGGTGCAACTAAATGTAAAGATGTCTATTTTCCTCATTGAATAGGTGATGGGTATAAATTAGCACTAAATACTTATTTTTTTTAAAGCATTCCAGATGGTTAAAGGTTAAAAAGTTTTTCCAATGATTAGTGTTGCACTGAAATTGTTAAAATAAATTATCTGTGCCAGGCTGTATATACATGGTAGTAATTTTCTTTTTTCTTTTAGAATTTACATATCAGACTAAAGATGCTGCTACAGGAACTGCTTCTATAATCGTCAATAATGAAGGCAAGTGTTTCACATATTGGAGTGCCATTTTATAAAACAGACAGTTCATTTCTAGAACTAGATAAGAAGTGATTTTTATCCTAATCCTATGGACCTCTTACCATACTCACTCCAAGGCCTAAAGTGTGATTTTTCCAATCCAAATATAAATGTGCTTCCCTTTATTTATAGTTGCCATATTGATCATTCAAATATAA
The DNA here is from genome assembly GCF_000696425.1 of Galeopterus variegatus. Taxonomy (NCBI): domain Eukaryota; kingdom Metazoa; phylum Chordata; class Mammalia; order Dermoptera; family Cynocephalidae; genus Galeopterus; species Galeopterus variegatus. The sequence continues at coordinate 34,400 of NW_007732326.1, read as the reverse complement.
AACTGTTCATCTGATATATATGAAGCATTATAGTTGCCTCAAAATATTTGTATCCTGTAATTTGTATCCCATGACCCTTCATGTGCACTCAGAATTGACATTTGTCTCTAAAAGCAGTCAAGTATTCATCTGTCATTTCAGTTACACTAGGTAAATAAATATAAATAGGTGCTAAAGAAACTGATGAATTATATTTATAGACTGTTTACTGAGCAAATGGCAGCATCTAATTACTTCTAACTTATCAGTAGTGTTCAATGTTGTCTGCTCTTTAAACAGCAATCAAATCTCAAAACTCTATATATACAACTAAGTCTGCCACAAGGCTTTGCAATAGTTGAAACATTTGTCTTTAAAAACAGTAAGTACCTTCAGGTTAACTTTCATAATTTCTACCAACTGTTTTAAGTATAAAAACACCTCCATAAGATTTTTAAAATCAGTAGCTAATTGAGAGGAATTTGAATGTTCCCACTACAAAGAGGTGACAAATGTTTGAGGTGATACATATACTAAATACTCTGATATGACCACTGCACACTGTATAAATGTACCAAATATCACATTGTAATCCATAAATATATACAATTATCATGGGTCAATTAAGAAAAAAAATTAAAAGATTTTTAAAATCAGAATTAATATTCAGAAAAACCAAGCATTTCATGAGGCACCTAGGACAGAAACTCGTACGTTATGGGCAGTAAACATGCATTGTGTTCAATTAGGATTTGTCACAATGTCTTTTATTTAGTGCAGTTTTGCAAAAACATTTCTCATAAAAGATATGGTACTTTTAGCTCAACTTTAGTAATTCCAAAGTTGTAATAATAAAAATATATATTTCACTTAAAGACAATAGATAAAAAATTTTTTATTCTGGGGGCCAGCCCATGGCTCACTTAGGACAGTGTGGTGCTGATAACACCACAGCCACGGGTTCGGATCCCTATATAGGGATGGCCGGTTAGCTTACTTGGGAGAGCATGGTGCTGACAACACCAAGTCAAGGGTTAAAATCCCCTTACTGGTCATCTTTAAAAAAAAAAAAAAAAGTTTTCATTCTGACAGTAGAAAGTTTGTGTTCAGGAGACTTCTGGTAAAGATGGCAGAATAGAAAGTCCCCAGCATCACTCTCTTCCACAAATCAGTGAATTTACAACTATAAAAATGTAACATCAGCCAAGCTGGGGCCGCTGGAGCTCAGGGGATGAGGAGGAGAGACATGGAACTCATGAAGGCGGGAGAAACCACGAAGAGAAAAAGAAAAAACTGCTCTCAGCATTTTGGGCTTCAGCCACTTTAATGATGGAGCACAGGGAGCAGGAGCCAGCAGGAGCTGGCAGGAGCCGCAGTTGTGCCCTTTAGATGGAATTACTTGGAGGCGGAAGGGGAGAAGAGGACTTTGATGGCCCCCAAGACAGCAAGACCACTAACAGGGTTCCTGTGGACCCATGCAGGAGTGAGGAACCAGAACAGCTGAAAAAGGGGAGCCACTCAGAGGCCGGTGAGTCATCACAAGGGACCAGCGCACGGCCCGTCTTGTGGGAAGTGTTTGGAGCACGGGCAGTGGGGGAGACGGGCCCATCGGGAGAACACTGGGACACAGCAAGGACAGCCAATCCACCCCCCAATCAGTGCAGGACCACTCAGAGGAGACTGGTCGGTAATGAAGAATTGCATGGGGTGCAGTTTGATGGAAAAAAACAGGCCCAGATCAGAGATTCTACACAACCCAGGTGCACCGAGTATCTGGAGAGCCGGAAGTACCTATAAGGTCAACCATTAAACCCTGAGCTGCACAAAAAGCCTTCCCTAGGGAAACAGCAGCAAAGCAGCAATTTAGTTCAACCACACAGCTCAAGTACTGCTTCCCACAGGAAGTTCCCCCGTTTTAGAAGTAAGCAAAGGACAACAACTTATTTCTGGCCCAGGCACACCATGAATGCCTTGGGGCCCACCAGGGGACATGAGGTATGGAGCCAGCGGCAGGACCCCTGCCCACAACCACTAACACTACCAGCACCTTGGGGCCCCACCCAGGAACCCGAGGATTTGAACCAAGGACCAGACCCCACTCCCTCATACAGGCACACCACCAATGCCTAGGGGCCCGCCCAGGGAGCCAGGGCTAGGAGCCAGGGACTGGACCCTCTTCCCACAACCAGGCACACCAGGCCAGCACTTCAGGGCCCGCCCAGGGACCCAGGGCATGGAGAAGGGGTCTGGACCCACCTCCCACAACCAGGCTCACCACACCAGCACCTCGGGGCCTGCCCAGGAACCCAGGAGAAGTAGTTGGGACTGGACTTACCCTCCCACAATGAGGCATGCCAGGACAATGCATCAGGGCCCACCCAGGGGCCCAAGGCACAGAGAAGGGGACCAAACCTCCTTCCCACAACCAGGCACCCCGTGCTAGTGCCTCGGGCCTATCCTGGGACCTGGGGCATGGAGAAGGGGACTGGACCCCCCCACACACAACCAGGCACACCGCGCCAGCGCCTCAGGGCTTGCCTAGGGAACCAGGGTAAGGAGCTAGGGACTGGACCCCCCTCCCATAACCAGACACACAGTGCCAGCACCTCAGGACCCACTTGGGGGTCCAGGGCATGGAACCGGGTATCGGATACTCTCCACAACCAGGCATAATGCCAGCACCACGGAGCAGGCCAAAAACATCTCCTCCATGTGGGTGGCCCACCCCAGCAACCACAATAACCATGGCTGCCATGAAGGCGGCTAGATGCCACAACCACCACGCAGATGTTCCACCAGCTACTGGAGTGAATTGACACAAGGAGAGTCACCAGCAGAGAGAAAGAAAGGAGGAGGACATGTGTCTCCACAGAGACCATTTCATAGTGACGGAAGAGACATCTGCTCTATGATAGTATTGGGGGACCTGATCATGCCTCTCAGCATTGGACAGATCATTTGGGCAGCAAATCAACAGAGTAACCATTATTCTTTCAGAGAGAGAGAAGAAATCTAGGGTGATTAGAGGGGGGAGGGGGAGAGGAAGGGGGGATGGAGCAGGATTGGACATGGGGCATAAAGAATAATTACAATTTGTAACAATATGTATGCTAGTAATATTGATTTGATCAACATATCTCAATGTTGAACCCCCAAAATATGTATAATCAATTTTGATTCAATAAACATTAAAAATAAATAAAAGAAAGTTTGTGTTCATTACTTTAAGCTACATCTCAAGTAATTATTGCTGCCAAGAGCAGCTCATTCTTTGTCTTAAATGTTTTTTTGTTGTTGTTCTTAGGGGTATCTTCAAGTTCTTTTTCTTTCTTTCTCTTTAACCTTGTGACGTCTCAAGTAATTATTGCTGCCAAGAGCAGCTCATTCTTTGTCTTAAATGTTTTTTTGTTGTTCTTAGGGGTATCTTCAAGTTCTTTTTCTTTCTTTCTCTTTAACCTTGTGACGTATACAGAAACAAGTTCCCTTTCTTATCTATGAAACAAAATCTGCATTTTCCATGCAAAGATATAACTTAATTCTTTGCCTGTGTAGTGTAAGTAATGCCCTCAAGAGTATAGATTATAATAGAATAACTAGGACAAATTCACAGAGATGGGACAGTCACCTCCTTTAAATAATGGAGTGAGTATGCAAGATAAAGTAATGAGTTTAGTGTGACAAGTTAAATTTGAGGCATGAATTCAGAGGTAGCCATATGGCATTATCCACCAGACAGCTATAACCTTGGGATTTTGCTCAGCAACCAAAGCCAGGACAGAAATGGAGATTTGGAAGGCAGCAACACAGAAGCAGCAGTTGACTCAAACAGAGAGAATGAGGTCACTGAAGGAGAAAAGGAAGGAGAGATGCTGTCTTTCAGCAGTGGGTACTTCGGATTTTTCCAGGACTGAGGTTGGGTTTATCCTAAACCATCCCTACTTTATTAACTCCTCCTTGTGGCCAACAAACACATTTGTGGTAAGATGATAGGCTAGAATTTGTTCTGTGATGAGAGGTAATTTTAGGTCATGTCTTTACAAGATGAGCACGAGCAGCCTGGAGCACAAAAAATGCCTGCTGTAACTCATTCCTCTAGACCAGTCCTGTCTACTAGACATAAAAGGCAGGCAACATGCAGAATTTTAAATTATCCAGCAGTCACATTTTAAAAAGTAAAAAAAGCAGGTAAATTTAATTTTGATGATATACTTTTTACCTAATATATCCAAAATACTATCATTTTAATGTGTAATCAAAAATGTGTTCAAATTTTTTAAAGTTTTTTAATGTTTTTAAAAATCAATGGGATAGTTTACCTCTTTTCTTTGTACTGTCTTTGAAATCCACTGTGTACTTTACACTTAAAGCATATCTCATGGACTAGTCACATTTCAAGTGTTCAATAGCCACATGTGGCTTGTGCTAGTGACTACCATATTGGACAGAACAGCTCTTAAGAGTTGACCTGACAGATAAAATGTGCCACCACCTCCCCATTTAGGTGGGATTATAGAGTGTGGGTCCAAGTGATGAGGATATATCAGATTAGTCCTGTTTTTTTCTGTTCTATCTGATACAGTATAGGCCAAATATTCCTCTCTCTACTTTATCTGGTAACAATTTTCCATCTGTTAGATATTATAAAATGTCTAAAAAGTGATTCTGTCAATCAAAACACATTTTATAAATACACATCTATTTATACTTCTATACATCATCTATATGGTACTGTCATTTAGGGTTCAGAATCTTTACCATACACATTGTACAAGCCATTGCCCATAAAAGAATTTTTAAAATAGGTAATATATCATTTTTCAACTAATATTCTTCATATATAAGAATATTGGTAAGGTGAATCTTTATAAGATTTTGCTCAAAGTAATCAGAATAGTACAAACCTTACAGAGATATTGCAAAAGATACATTTGGAACACAAAATTGAACCCGAATGGCCTAGAAATGTTAAAATTAATACTTACAACACATTTTGTATAATGACTTTAAGAGGGTGATCGTAACATTGCAGAATATCATTGCTTGGTTTTGATATAAATATGTAGAATTTCTTTATAGGTCAGAATATCATTGTCATAGTGGCTGGAGCAAATTTACTTTTGAATACCAAAGACCTGATCCAAGCAGCCAATGTCATTAGCAGAGCCAAAGTAATGATCTGCCAGCTAGAAATAACTCCAGAAACTTCTTTGGAAGCCCTGACAATGGCCCACAGCAATGGAGGTAATTTTATATACTTGTCATTCTTTCCGTGCAAGCTTTTATCGCTGTCTTAATTAAAGTTAACCTTTTAAGTTAAACAAAGCAATTCCTTTTCTGTAGTAAAATATTCTTTCTTATATCTGTGAGATTCACTATCTTCTTATAGTTCTTGATAATGTTAGAAAACTTACAAATTGGGTAAAAATAACCTGAGTAGCATTTCCAATATCCCTCAATATAAATCTTCAGTCTAGTTAGCGGAAATGATATAAGCAGTATTCAAAATCTCTGAAGCAGCCCATTGTCCAAGGTACACTCTAGGTAGTGAAATGTTTTCCATTCTGAGAAGCAGAGGTTAATCTGCGTGTCATACATAAGTCATTGCCCAGTTACATTTTTATAAACATCTTTAGGAATTGAAGATTAGTTCTTTCTTTGTTTTGTAAAACTTTATCATCTTTTCAATAAACAACAAAAGATTTTTATATGTAAAAATTTTTTTATTTTTTTCATTTTCTATGTTGTCAGTGTCCATTAAGCAGCTCTTTTGTTTGACCTTTGATTTTGGAAATTTTCAAACCCGCAAAAGCAGGCAGAATAGCGCAACGAAGCCATCACTGAGCTTCAACAGTAATCGGTCTGTAGCTAATCTTCCTTCAGCTGTTCTCCCACTCACTCCCCTTCTTCCCCACCTGCCGGAGGAAATAACAGACTTTTAAAAAATCCAGATAGTTTGTTTCTGTTTGCTTCTTTTTAACCATTGACTAGTGGGGAAAGCATCTTCTGAGTTAGAATCCCATCTCTGTCCCTTGTTAGCTTTGCGGTCTTAGCAGAATTGTCTGATGTTTCTGAATCTTCTCTATAAAATTCATATAGAAATACCCTCCGACAGAATTGTTCTAAGAATGGAATAAAATGAAATATGATGCCAAGGATGGTATAGTACATGTCAGTAAATCCCAATTTTCTTCTCTCCCGTCCACTTCTCTCTCTAAATTAAAATTAGGATAATATCCTTATCTAGCACCATTTGGTAAAAAGAAAGAAAGAAAAGAAAAAGTAGCCAGTCTAAGACAATGGCTTCTTCTTGATATTGTGGCAGTAGTTCTATGATTAATATTCTGAGGGTTGCGATCTGTTGCCGGACACGGAAAAAGACAAAAAGACAAAAAAAAAAAAAAGATACAAAACTTAAAAAAAAGAAAAAAAAGAAAAAGAACAGTAAGTTTGTGAGCGTGTGTTGGTGTGTTTGTGTAAGTGATTTCTCCCAAAGTGTATAGCATTCTACATAGCAGTAAATGGAAAATAAATCACTGAAATGATTTTGTGGAGAATTTTTAAATGTATGTCCTGTTAACAAATTTTCCTCTTGGCAAAACAACATGCTGTGGCAAATTCTCACTGACATTTAATGTATTTTTAATGGACTCAAAGCTGTCAGAAAGAATTCTAAGCCAAAACCCATTTGGTTACATTTCTCAGATTGTCACAGAGAAAGTCTGATGCTTACAGTGAGCATTCTCTGCACCGCACTCATCTCAGTCAGGTGATGTGAATGCAGTGTGCCACTCCGCTCCTGCTCCTGTCCCTTTGTATAGATCAAAGCATATTCTCATGTAACTTCTCTTTTTTTCCTACTATCCCTTGCTTCTCAGAGATCACTGTTTCCTCTGTCCTAGTCTAGTTACCTGTTACCTTCCCAGCTTGTGGAGGAGAGAAATTTACAGCAACCACAGTTGACGATCTAACCCTTCACAGGTGAGGCTAGAGTAATCTGGATGGGCAGTCAGCGTGACCTTGGGCTGGCATTTGGGTGGGGTCCAGAAATGCTGCCTCCGTCAGCTGCCACACAGCTCTTCCAGTTGAGCTGGAGGACCTGGAGCATCTGAAAGCAGGTAGGTGCTGGTGGGTAACAGACCACCTAGCCTACTTCACATTTTTACTAAAAGCCAGTGTGCCCAAGTATTAATTCTGTGTGATCTTTCTTATATAATAATATTGGAAATAGTCATACCTGGCATTTATATGTACTTTACAGCTTATAAAGTACTTTCAGGAAAACCTTATGACAAAGACACGGCAAGCATTGATGTCTAAGATTGAAGGTGAGAAGACTGAGCCTCAGAGAGGTTAAGTAATTCACTCAGCCAACATCAGACATTTAGTAAGTTTAGAAACCAGAACTTCAGACTTCAGGACCCAAGTTCTGTCCATACAACACTTTAAAAAGAAACTGCCACATCCCATTGATTTCAAGTAACTGAGCCTTTATGAAGAATATCTCCAGAAAAGTAAAATCCACAAATTTTAACACTGTTCAGTATGTGACCTAAGCTTAGAGTGTTTTTGCTGCTCAAGAAACAGAGAAGAATCCCTAGAGTATTTTCAGCAAAGTGTTCCCACCCACTTCAATACAACACACACACTCTCTCTCTCTCTCTTTCTCTCTCTTCTCCTCTACCCCCCCACACACATACAAAAGTGTTCCCACCCACTTCAATACAACACACACACTCTCTCTCTCTCTCTTTCTCTCTCTTCCCCTCTCCCCCCCCCACACACATACAAATACACTTCTCCTCTACCCCCCCACACACATACAAACACACACACACACACACACACACACACAAGCACATGTGCCCACACGCTCCTCTGTCCAGAACTCCTCCAGTCAGGTAACTTTCTCTGGCCAAGTCATCTCGTCCCCGTTTGGTAGATACCAGCCAAACACAGCTTAGATTCTATACCAGAGTTGGGTATATGTGTGTATGTGTGTGTGTGTTTAATGCATCTTCATTGTCATGTGAGAGAAGAGTGCTATAATGAAAGGAGAGCACTGTTCGGGAATCAGGAAGTGTGTCTTTGAATTCAGAATCCATCACTTAGCAAATGGGAGACCTCAGTCAAGTAAGTCAGTTCCTTGCTTTGGGCCTCAGTTTCTTCCCCTGTGAAACAAGAACTGGGCTGAGAGCTCGCACAGTTCTTTAATGTCTTCATCAGTCCATCACAAGAGCAGAGCAGGCAAAGCTTAATAATCTGTCGATCAGTGAGCATCCTGCACATTGCCCCATGAGGCTGCATATGTGCTCGTCAGCGTTATTCTGTCTTCAAGAAAGATGGTAATGGCATCATTGTCATCATCTGTGGGTTTATAATCACAGCTCCCTTATCTTTACTGCCTACTAATAGTGAAATTTGAATTAAACACATTGTATAACTAGATTATATATCAATTATTGAAATACAGAGGAAAACCTCTCTCCATCTTTGAATATATTATCTCAAAACTCTCTTCCTGTCTTTACCAAAATGAAAGCATTGGTTTTAAACAGACAGCACCTACAACATCAGAAAAAAACCAGTAGCCCTGTACAGCCCCCATCCTCTCTGGTCACAATACTGTGAGGTAGGCCCACTGCAGATCTGATGCTGCAGCTGCTTGTGATGAGATTATGCATGTTTGTTCTGGTCTTTATATCCATTTCAAAGCAAGTGGAACATTACAGGAACAATTATAAGTAATTGAGATTGTAAGATCGCCAAGATTAAATTCTAGGTATAATACAAAGTTCTTTTAATGCCACTTTAGGCCTTTTCCATTTGGCAAACAAAACTTCTTGGCTGGCCACCTAGACTTTCACAGTAACACTGTCCAGCACATAGCCCAAGCTTTGAGTGTTTTTGCTGCTCAAGTCACAGAAAAGAGTCTAGATTAAGAGACAGCCAAGCCAGTTTTTTGGGTATCCCAACCTTCTGGTATCTTTCTTAGGGTGTTAGGCCTTTTCCATTTGGCAAACAAAACTTCTTGGCTGGCCACCTAGACTTTCACAGTAACATTGTCCAGCACATAGCCCAAGTTTTGAGTGTTTTTGCTGCTCAAGTCACAGAAAAGAGTCTAGATTAACAGACAGCCAAGCCAGTTTTTTGGGTATCCCAACCTTCTGGTATCTTTCTTAGGGTGTTTTTCTTCCCGTTTCTCTGATCGTTATTAGGGCCTTCTTAACTGTCCAGCCCCTGCCCTCCATGGCAACATCATTAAGAGTTTCTGCCTCATTTTCCTATCTTTAGCCTATACAACTGCTCCCCCAGGTCTCACCAGTTCCTCACTAACATTATTGTGCCAGCCATTGACATGTGGTTAAGATAACCAGGAGTTTAGTCCACCTTACATTGTAATTAATAATAATTACTGTTGGATGCTGTCAATCACCTCTACAACTCCAAGTTACTCCATGGTACATTGTGTGTTTTTCCTGGTACTAGAATGACATCATCTTTTTCCATCCTGTCTATTACAAATTTGCATTCTTCCTTGATTAACTGCATCTGCTATTTCTTCATGTTTTGTTTATCATTGGAAAGCATTTATGCTTACGTGTGGTAGCAAGAGCCAAAAACCAAAAAAGAGTCCTTTTTTAATGGCATTTTCACTTTTTCCCTAAATTTAGTTACTGTCAGACTCTAAGCCTATGTATCCAATTACTATTGGTAAGAATGCTGTCCCTCAGTAAATTACTGGCAAATAAAATTTGACAGATTTTTATACAATGTAAATGGTAAAATTTAATTCTAGAATTCCTAATTCCAGCAATTGATACTTAAAATTCAAGGTAATTATTTCTTTAAAATTTATTTTTATTGTGGAAACTTTCAGATATATATGAACTTACAGAGAATAATATGGTAAGCTCACATATACTGTTATTTGTCTTCAGCAGTTGTCAACTCACAGCCAATCTTGTTTCATCTGTACCCCAGCTCATGCATACCATCTGCTACACCTGGGATTATGTTGAAACAAAACCCAAACATTATATCATTTCATTCGTAGTGTGCCTGTTTTTTTATGTGAGATACTATCTGTGTTTTAAAAGTGATGCCTTACATGATATACAGCACTTAATTTGTAGTCAGATTTAATCCCATCAGCCTTTTATAACTAATCACCTCATTACTTCAGCAAGTAACCTCTCGGACTTTGTTCATTTCTATGTAAGTATGTAAATGTAAATACACATATAGTTATGTTTTGTTCACTTTATTTATTAGGGGGTAGCACAAAACTTCCTTTTTTACTCATATTATAGAAATCTTTTGCTGACAACAGAGATCTACTTTACTCTTTTTAACAGGTTTAGTCTTACATCAGTATGTGTAAATAGCTGCAATGTTACATTAGTATATGTCATAGTTTTTTTAACCAATCCCCTTTGATATATGTGTAGGTTTCTTTTTGTTTTTTCTATTACAAACAGAGCTGCATGAACATCATTGTATATCTTCCTTGCATGCCTGTGGATTTCTATAGGATAGATTCAGAAAAGGAATCACTGGATTAGGGATCTTTTGAAAAAAAATGGAACTTTTATAAGAATGGCTGTACTCTATCATTCCACACTAGTATTTTGCTCTAACCTGTGCTCTACTGAGTGCTCAAGTGCAGATTTGGGGATCGCACTAGGTAAGCAACGGTGTTTCAAATAATGCCTGAGGAAAATAGGGAATATATTGTTCTGAAAATCTAAAAAGTAAGTGGATATGTTAGAATGCTGGGCAGTGAGGGCTTTATGCATAATTGGCATCTCTAAGACCCCTCAGAAGTGGGAGAACCAATGAGAAAGACTGCTGCCAGGCTGCAAACTCCAGCCGAAGGCAGAAGAGCTGGGTGGACAGGCGGAGGTGTCGGGCTGTGTGGAAAGGACAATATAATAACAGTAATAATCCTTTACATTTCTACAACACTTTACAGTATACACTGGGCTTTTACATCCACTTTCTAATTTAAGCTGCACAATAACCCTGTACAAAAATCTGAGCTCCAAAAATATACTATAGATTTTTTGTGGGTGGACATTCTAAATTCTAAAATAACAAAAAAAATTGCGAATACTGTTAGCCTATACTGGACAAGACACACTGACTGAATCAAAATGTAAGACCAAGAAGTAGCCTAGACAACCTCACCGGGCCAAAATAGTACACGGTGTCCATTAGCCACATGCTGACTGGCATTTCCCCAAGAATGTGGAATGGATCAGTACCGATCTAGCTATGTAAGAGCCACCTGAAAAACTTGTGAATGAACAGATTCTCTGATCTCACCCCCAGAGATTCTGATTTGGTGGGTTTGAGGTAGAGCCCACAAACCATGCATTTTAACAAGCTTTCCTAGTGAGGCTGATGTGCAAGCAAGTTTGTAAACCACTGTTCTGGGAAAGTCTCTGGGAACTGCAGCTAGAGAATTTCACTCTATAGGTCTATAGTCAAGTGTGACTACTTAACACGTATATCAGTGAACCTGGGTTAAGAAAAAAAGACCAACCAATCTAGTTGAGTACTCTGGTAGATAAGTATTTTTACAGAGAGGGAGCTTTCTGTGAATGTAATTTCTAAATGTTTTAAATATATATATTTACAAAGTTCCACACCAAAGGCTATTTTAAAATATTGTGAATTGGGACTGGAGGTGTGTGTTGCTATGGACAGAGTCCTGGTCTCAAGAGGCTACTCTTTTAGGGAGGAACAAACATTGAACTTAAAGCTAGAGGCCACATTCCTAGTGTGTGACCTTAGACATACGACCTCATCCTTTTGACCCTCACTTTCCTCGTCTGAAAAATGTACATCTGACACTGTAATGACTGTGACATTCTCATTTCCCTGATTCTGCTGTCCCCACCCATTCTTCTCTTGTGACCTCGTAGTACTAGCTAGCACTCAGCCTCTGATGAAATTTCTCCTCCTTTCTCAATCTTTTTTGTTAGGTTCCCAGATTGCTCACAGAAGCCAAAAATGTAAGCTTTTGTGTAAGTGTGTATGTTTGCATGAGTAACATATTTGGGAGATATACATAGGTGTGCAGAATATACACATGTATGTGAGCTTCCTACTTACTATTCCTAACAGGAAAATTTCAAACTCTTTATTGTTTCTTTTCTGTCATCTCTTTTTTCTTCCCTAGAACATGGATTTATGAAGTAGCCTTGCAACCAAGTACTTAAAGTAACCCACAAAAAGGTTCACAAACCGGTTCACATTCATACATGTCCTTTCATGCCACTTTTCCACTTTTCTTTAATATTTTTTTGCCTTTGCCTTAACTCTGAAATCACCTTGATTATAAATATTGATTATTGCCTGAAGCTGAAATGTTATAAGGTGAAAAGTAGAGAAAATGGAAATAAGAAGAAATTGGTACTTGGCTATCATGGAGATTGAGATTTCAGACTTTTCTTTTCTTTTTTTTTTTTTTTCTCGTCCTTTTTGAGACCGACCACACTGCGCTCAGCCAGTGAGCGCTGTGAGTGCACTGGTCATCCCTATAAAGGATCCGAACCCGTGGCGGGAGCACTGCTGCACTCCCAGCGCCGCACTCTCCGGAGTGCGCCACGGACTCGGCCCGAGATTTCAGACTTTTCTACATCTGTAATTTAGTGGATATTTAACCTGATGAGTGCAAAAGTGATCGCATTCAGGGATGTCCCCTGCTGATAGTAAATGTGCTGTGTTAAAAATACCACTGAACCCCTTTTCCATTCCTTGGCAGTGAAAACATTGTTCAATCCAGCTCCCGCCATTGCTGATCTGGATCCCCAGTTCTACACCCTCTCAGATGTGTTCTGCTGCAATGAAAGTGAGGTAAGGATGGATTGTTTTGGTCATTCTATGAGAAACCAAGAGAATTTCATGCAAGTGGAAAAAGAAAGAGGCAGAACTAACCACATCAATTTGATCACATATGAATTCTTAGGCACAGTGAAGCCAGATTTTTCAGTGTGCTGGAGTGTGGAGTAAAGGAAATTAGTAAGTCCTAGGAAAAAGGATTCTCAGTCACCCCCATAATCTGGCACTCATCAAACCTCAGTTGATTTTAGTCCCCTTCATGCCCTCACACTATTGGTGTTTTCTTTTCATTTCCCCCATAATCTGGCACTCATCAAACCTCAGTTGATTTTAGTCCCCTTCATGCCCTCACACTACTGGTGTTTTCTTTTCATTTCAGGGTCATGATGTATATGTCTGCACAAAATAACTATCAATATATTGATATTATACCACTCTTTCTTAAGTATTTTTAGGAAGAAAATTTCAATATTTCTCCCTTTTTATATATAGGCTAGACAGCATTAAACAAGAGGTCTCTCCCATTGCTGGGATGTGGGACATATTGTACACATTGCTGAATGCAACATACAGAGAAAGAAAGTAATTAATGAACTGTAATAGTTAATTTTCCATTTGGTTAGAAGGCTGAATGAAGGTTTCTAGGATCTCCTGACCTGCTTTCTTGATAATTTTCTCTCTCAGAACATAGAGGAAAGAAGAAGACTACTACAAATAAATTAATTTTAACAAACCACTATAGGTTATGCAATATTTTTGAGCAACCACCATGGCCAATCATTGTGGTAGGAAAAAAGGAATTGTAAGAAATAGTTACCATTTCACAATGGGAAGTTAGATTCCCCTCAACCACCAAACAAGCTCATATTTCCCTGCTAGACACTTAAAGAGCACTCTATTTTTTCCTTAAGCACTTATCACAGCTCAAATTACTTATTCAATTCTTCTGTCTTCTCCATTAAATTACAAGCTCCAGGAGGACAGGGTACCTGTCTTATTCACTATTGTGTTCCTAATGGCTATCCCTGTGTATATAGTTATCTAGTGCTACATGATAAATTACCCCAAAATTTAGTGGTTTCAACAACAGTAATTATGTATTGTTACTCCCAGCTTCTGTGCATCAGTAATTCAGATAGGACAGAGCATGGCTTGTCTCTGCTCAACAACACCTGGGGTCTCAGTTGGAAGACTCAACAGCTGAGAACTGAAATCTGAAGTCTCCTTCACTCACATGCTTAATATTTGATGCTGGCTGTTGCCTGGGAGCATTATGGGGCTATTGGCCAGGCACTTACACATGGCCTCTCTTTGCAGCCTGGGCTTCTTCACAATATGATAGCTGGGTTCCAAGATCCAGCATCCCAAAAGAGAGAGCACCAGGCAGAAGCCATGTTGGCTTTTATGGCGTAGCTTCAGAGGTCACTCATCATCACTTCCACCCCCTTTTATTGGTTGAAGCAAAAAGGTTCACCCTGGTATCCATCTCTCAATAGAAGATTGTCATTTTCACATGTAAAAACATCATGCAAAATATGATATATGTTAGTACAGTTGTCCTTGGAAAATGACACTTGCTACACTATACCTGCACATAGTTGACACTTAGTAAATGTCTTCTTAAATGAATGAACAAATGAATGAACACTGGTCTTTAAGGAAATTGGTCTCAAAAACCTAATAGAAAAAAGTAAACCATTGAAAGCTTAACACTCTGTGGATAAATTCTAATCACGATAATGATATAAATTCATGCTTAAGGTACTCCCACTGTTCCAAACACAAACCATTGATATATAAATATAAAAAGGGACAATGAAAAGATACTCACAAGCTAAAAAAACAAGATAAATACCTCCACAGATCATAAACAGAGCAGCCTCACAGAGCATTCAGACCTTGATGGGCTGTACACCAGCCGCAGCAGCAGGCAGAGGAGATAGGAAGTTCACCTCCCATGGGTAATGGGCACTAAATGTGTGCCACTCACAGGAGACTGGAGCAGTACCCACTTCTAGAAACCATGCATGCTGGGCTGTGGCTCCCCTGCTAACAGTAGAAGGTGGGGGAAGCTTCCTGAGGCTACAGCATATTTAAGGCTCCCAACCTGAGGAGACAGGAGGACAAAGACACTGCCTCTGACCAGGAAGTAAACCAAGCTAAACGCTGACATAGTGACTAGATTGGCAACGTCCCCAATAACAGCAGAGCAGGAGAGAACTCCATATTGTCTATATAATACCTGGCTCTGGTTTAGAGACCCTCAGGGGCCTGGTGGATGCAACTTGAAAACCACTAGAAAGGCAGGAATGAGCCAGGTGGGAGCTGAAGTTGAAGACAAGTGAGCCCGCAAATGAAGAAGCATGATGCTACAAAATTTATCCAACAAAATCAGTGATCTAGAGATGCTTCTGCCCTAGATGAAATTCAAATAATAAAAAAATGTAAAAAAGACTTTAAAATAAGTATGATTAAGATTAACATTCATTTAAAAAGGATAAATTGTGAAAGAAAAACAGAATCAAAGCAACAATGTGTGAATATGAAAAACAACCAATTTGAAGAACTGAAAATGAAAGTAGTCCCTGAAATTTCGTAAAATCACTCATCAGAAAAATAAACATTAGGAGAGAAGAAGGCCTAGAGAAGACAAAGGTGGGGATTGGAGTTAAGCTGTTGTAAGCCAAGGGACATCTGGAAGCTGGAAGAGGTGAGAAAGGATTCTCCCTAGAGTGTTCAGAGGGAGCCTGGTCCTGATGATTCCTTGTTTGCAGACTTCTAGCATCTAGAACTGTGAAAGAAAAGATTTCTGCTGTATCAAGTCATCCACCCAAAGTCTATGCTACAACCCCTGTGGTGTGGGTGTGCAACCCAGCAACTGAGTGCGTGCGGAGCAGGGAGACATCCAGTAGGGGAGGCGGAAGCTCCGCAGAGACCACACACCCTGCGGTGCTGGCGCGCGACCCAGCAGCCGAGCCAAGTGCATGCTAACCAGAGGGGCAGCATCCTGCAGAGTCCCAAGACCTGAGGCAACCACACACACAAGGCACTAGTGGCCAACCGAGCAGACACTGAGGTAGCCATACCAAACTAGCAACCCCAGCAACATCCTAGCCAGACAATCGTGTCAAACCAGTAGACTGTGAAATCCCCTGCCACAATGACTAAACATCAAAGGAAAGATAACAGAAATATGAAAAAATCAAGAAAGCACACCACCAAAGGGTAATAACTCTCAAGCTCTAGATCCTGTAGAACAAGAAGCCCTTGAAATGTCTGACAAGGAATTTTGGGTGATAATTCCAAGGAAATTGAATGAGATACAAGAAAACTCAGCTAGACAACATAATGAAATGAGGAAAAGTATACAAGACCTGAAGAAAGAAATGTACAAGGAAATCAACACCCTGAAAAAGAATGTAGTAGAGCTTGCTGAGCTGAAGAATTCATTCAATGAAATAAAAAAGACAACAGAGAGTTTCACCAGCAGGCTTGCAGAAGTAGAAGAGAGAACTTTGGACCTTGAAGATGGGCTGTTTGAACTAACACAGGCAGACGAAAAAAAAGAAAAAGAATTAAAAGCATTGAAGAAAATCTAAGAGAGATATCAGACAACCTTCAGCACTCAAATATCCGAGTCATGGGTATTCCAGAAGGGGAGGAAAAAGGAGATTGTGTTGAAAACATATTCAATAAAATAGTGGCAGAAAACTTCCCGGGTATAGGAAAAATCACAGATCTTCAGATCCAGGAAGCTCAGTGATCTCCAAACGTATACAACGCAAAAAGGTCTTCTCCAAGACATGTTATAGTCAAATTGGCAAAACTCAAAGACAAAGAGAGAATCTTAAAAGCTGCAAGAGAAAAGCATCAAATTACCTATAAGGGAGCCCCAGTCAGACTAACATCAGACTTTTCATCACAAACCCTAAAAGCTACAAAGGAATGGGATGATACATTCAAAATACTAAAAAACAGAGATTGCCAGCAAAGAATACTCTACCCCACAAGGCTATACTTCCGAAATGAAGGGCAAATAGTGTATTTTTCAGACAAACAAAAACTGTGGGACTTCACTACCACACGACCAGCCTTACAAGAAATTCTCAAGGGAGTACTGGGTTTGGTACCCGAAAAACAACTACTGCTGCCATAAAAACCCAAGAAAAATCAAAACCCACTAGTATAATAAAAATGGCATCTATGAAGAGAAAACAAACAAACAAACAAAAGGCTATCTACAACCCAAGGAACCAACAAATACAGAAAACAAACAGTAAATTGGAAAGAAAGGAACCAAAGACACTTAAGACATCCAAACAAAAATCCATAAAATGTTAGGATTAAATCAGCACTTTTCAATAACAACTCTGAATGTAAAAGGCTTAAATTCCCCAATCAAAAGACACAGACTGGCTGACTGGATTAAAAAGGAGGACCCAACTATATGCTGCCTTCAAGAGACCCACCTCACCAATAAAGACTCACATAGACTAAGAGTGAAAGGATGGAAAAAGATTTATCATGCAAACAGAAATGAAAATCGAGTTGGAGTAGCTATTATTATATCTGATAAAATAGACTTTAAACTAAAAACCATAAAAAGAGACAATGAGGGACACTACATAATGTTAAAAGGATTGATCCATCAAGAAGACATAACAATCATAAATATATACACACCCAATGTTGGAGCAGCCAGATTTATAAAACAAACTCTATTAGACCTAAAGAAGGAAATCGATACTAATACCATAATAGCAGGGGACCTGAACACCCCACTGTCAATACTGTACAGATCATCTAGACAAAGAATCAGCACAGAAACACAAGATCTAAACAACACTCTAGACTAATTGGACATGGCAGATATCTACAGAACATTCCGTCCAACACCCTCAGAATATTCATTCTTCTCATTGGCACATGGATCATTCTTCAGGATAGATCACATGTTAGGTCACAAATCAAGTCTCAACAAATTTTTAAAAATTGGAATTATCCCATGTATTTTTTCAGACCACAATGGATTTAAGTTAGAAATCAATAACAAATGAAATTCTGGAAACTATACAACCACATGGAAATTAAACAGCAGCCCACTCTCACTACTCCTATTCAACATAGTGTTGGAAGTACTAGTCAGAGCAATCAGAGAAGAGAAGGAAATAAGGGGCATCCAGATTGGAAAAGATGAAGTCAAACTGTCCCTGTTTGCAGATGACATGATCCTACATATTGAACAGCCTGAAGCCTCTACAAAAAAACTCTTGGACTTGATAAATGATTTCAGCACTGTAGCAGGATACAAAATCAACACACAAAAGTCAGTAGCATTTCTATTCTCCAATAGTGAACATGCAGAAAGAGAAATCAAGAAAGCTTGCCCATTTACAATAGCCACCAAAAAAATAAAATACTTAGGAATTGAGTTAACCAAGGATGTGAAAAATCTCTATAATGAGAACTACAAACCACTGCTGAGAGAAATTAGAGAGGATACAAGAAGATGGAAAGATATCCCATGCTCTTGGATTGGAAGAATCAACATTGTGAAAATGTCCATACTACCCAAGGTGATATATAAATTCAGTGCAATTGGAAGAATCAACATTGTGAAAATGTCCATACTGCCCAAGGTGATATACAAATTCAATGCAATCCCTATCAAAATTCCTATGACATTTTTCTCAGAAATGTAATAAACTATCCAGACATTTATATGGAATAACAAAAGACCACGCTTAGCCAAAGCAATGCTGAGCAAAAAAAATAAAGCTGGAGGCATAACACTATCTGACTTTAAACTATACTACAAAGGTATAATAACCAAAACAGCATGGTACTGGCATAAAAACAGACAGACTGGTCAATGGAATAGAGTAGAGAATCCAGAAATCAACCCACACACCTACAGCCATCTGAATTTTGACAAAGGCACCAAGCA
>NW_007732326.1:0-14501 GCF_000696425.1 Galeopterus variegatus | reverse complement strand
GGAAAATGTGGTATATCTACACAATGGAATACTACTCTGCTATAAAAAAGAGTGAAATACTGCCATTTGCAACAACATGGATGGACCTAGAGAGAACTATATTAAGTGAAACAAGTCAGACACAGGAGAAATACCACATGTTCTCACTTATTTGTGGGAGCTAAAAATAAAAATAAATAAATACACAAACAAGTCAGACACAGGAGAAATACCACATGTTCTCACTTATTTGTGGGAGCTAAAAATAAATAAATACACAAAAAAAAAAACGGTTGAGGGGAAGAAGACACAACAATTACAATTCCTTGAAGTTGATACTACAAGCAAACAGAAAGGACACTATTGGGAGGGAGGGGGGAGAGAGAGGAGACAGGGAGGTTTTGGTAATTGGCCACAATAATCAACCACATTGTATACTGACAAAATGAAAAAAATTTTTTAAAAAGAAAAAAAATTAATTTAAAAAATAAATAAATAAACATTAGGCTAGAATGAAGAATTAGTAAATTGAAAGAGCATCTTGACCTGTCCACCTAGAGGTAGAAAACTCAGTTCACTTAGAAAGCAGCACAGAAAGAAAAATACATTAAAGTATTAGAAAAGAATTTAGAGGATAGCTTGAGAGGCCTTAATGCATCTAATTGGAGTGAAAGAAGAGAATGGAGGGAACTGAAGAGAAGCAATATTGGAGGAAAAACTGCAAGGTATTTTCTAGAATTGAAAAAAGACTTGGGTACTCAGGTCAAAAGCATATAAAAGTGCCATGAAAGATAAATAAATATTACTCTCTATTTATATACATTTTAGCAGAATTGTACAAAATCAAGGATAGAAACAAAAATATTTTAAAATAGCCAGAGGAAAAAAGGACAGCAAGATTATTCAATACTTACACGCTTGTAAAGAAAAAGGAAAATGGATAAAACTAAGTGTTGGTTTAAACTTTAGTGTATTTGCAGTATTGGAATACTTTGTAGTTAAAAAAAAATAGAGCTACATATATGAACAAGAATTAAATAATGTTAAAAGAAAAAAAGGACATTGCTAAATAATATATATGAAAGATATCTTTTAACTTGTTTAAAGAAAAATATCTGAAGCAAATAAAGCAAAATGTTAAGATTTGTTAAAGGTGGGTGGTAGATACATGGGTGTTTTTTGCATTGTTTCTTATGTTAAAGATTTTTTTATTAAAGAATAGTTTTTTAAAAGGTTTTTAGAAGACACAAATTTCAGTATTTCTGAAAACAGGCCATCTAACTCAATAGACATAAGTAAAAGATCAATGCAAAACTTATTTAAAAAAAAAAAAAAAAAAAAAGATGGCCTCACAGTATAACCAACTCAGACTGAAAGGGTCTGTGCAGAAGAAGGTAAGAGGGGGCACGTGGTCAAGTTCTTAAAACCTGTGCTACTGAGAAAACGAACACCCAGAATGAGCAGACATGTGGATATTTTATAGCAACAAAAAGGGTTAATTTGGGCATGTTCAGAGCAAACACAAGGGAGGCAGAGACCCATTCTTAGGAAGAGATAACATATGGTTAAGTTTTAATACAGAAAAGACAGAATTTGGTTATACACTTTTTGAGTCAAAAAGTATCATATAATTCATCTTGTTCAGTAATTTTAAACTGTCTGAGAACCATAGAGGTTCCCCAGAGATGCTGGAGAGGTACCTACTAGGTGAGGAAGCAGGGCTGGACCCTCTCTCTCCCCTACTTGAGCCAAAGACCTTTTTATATTCTGGGAGAGAAAACTAATCCTGTCTAAGCTCCTCTCATTTTACAGATTATAAGTAATTTGGGGAGGGTCACAGAATTAGTGAGTAGTGGACGTCTCCTGAGTGCCAATTGCTTCATCTGGTACATGTCAGTGCCTCTCCTACTCTGTTTCTATCTTCTCAAGCAAAAACAAATGAACAAAAGAAATGAGTAGTCTGCAAACACGGAAAGCTACAACTTGTAATGTAAGAAAGGCATTAATGGCCAAGAGAGGCCTGGAAGAATTATACACTTAGGTGCTGGGTGCAATTTATACCCAAAATATTATTATTTTGGATATAAATTAAATTATACTAAAATATACTTTACAGGTACAGTTTATACCAAAATCATTGGCAGTGGCCCTTTGCTTTCTCCTTTCCTTCCTCCCCACTGCCCACCCCTTTCTTTCTTCTGTAGAATTCTTTTTTCCCCCAATTCTTTATTATGAAAATTATCATATGTGCCGAAGGGCTGAAAGAGAATACAATGAACACTCTGCCCTCCACCTAAATAAGTTGTTAACATTTCGCTGTATTTGCTTCTCCCTTCTTCTGTACGTATTTATTTTTGTTTCTGTTGTAAAGTAAGTAAAAGCAAATATTTTGTTTTTGTTGAGAGTAAGTTCCAGACATGATAACTCAACCCTAAATACTTCAGCGTGCATCTCCTAAGAGGAATCACAATACCATTGTCACACCTAAGAAAATTATCAGTAATTTCATACTATCATCTAACATCCATGTTACATTCAAATTTCCCCAGTTGTCTCAAGAATTTCTTTTATAACTAGTTTTTGTTGTCATCATTATTGTTTCATTTTATTTTTCTGCTCTGTTACCCATCAAGGTTCCCATTGCATTGGTTGTTCTGAAAAAGAAGGGAGACATTTTCTAGAAAAGCAAATGTAGTCTGGAAGTAGATCCAGGTTACTTATTTTTGCCACAGTTTCTTTTCACTTTTGTGTATTTCAGGCTGAGATTTTAACTGGCCTCCCAGTGGGCAGCCCTGTGGATGCTGGGGAGGCTGCATTAGTGCTCCTGGAAAGGGGCTGCCAGGTTGTAATCATCACCTTAGGGGCTGAAGGATGTGTGATGCTGTCACAGACAGAACCTGTCCCCAAGCATGTTCCCACACAGAAAGTCAAGGCTGTGGATACTACGGTAGGTTTTAAAATTTAAGAATCATTTTTGGCCATTGAAAATCATTATTTAGTAACTAGGATACTGCACCTGAATTTTTGGATGATGAGATAAAGGCCTAGGAGGTGATATGGTAGAAGAGAAGAGGAACAACCCAGGCGGGAGAACTGTCTTAATCTCTCTCTAACTCACTGTGGAACTTTATACAAGTCAGTTTTAGAGGATTCTAAGAGCGTCAGTTTCCTCATCCATAAAATCTGGATATCAGAAAAATTATACTTGTAATATTTCCTATATTAATTTATTCATTCAATAAATAAATATTTATTGAATACCTTTTATGTGCCAATCATATGCTAGATGCTGGGGATATAGTGATGAACAAGACAGCCTCTGCCCTCTCAGGGCTTAGATTCTAGACAGTAAACAAATAGCTGTCTCTTACAAGCCTCTCATATGGAATGAACAGCAAGGAGCACTGGTTAGCAGAGATCATTCTTTTAGCCCAACAGATTATAACAGCTCACAGGTACTGCATGCTTGCTTGTCTGTTTTGCATACATTTCATTTGTTGTTTACAATTATATGAGGCAGGTACAATTATTATCCTCATTTTGCAGATGAAAAAACTTGCTCAGGATCATATTGCCAGTGAGTAACAATAGAGTTGGAGGTGCAAAACTAAGCCTGTGCACTCCACCTAGACATTTTTTGTGTAAGGCACTATGTTATGGGCAAGTGCGTTAAGTTGGCAGGTCACGGCCGCAGAGTAAGAATGAAAAGGAAACAAGTTATAAAAGAGACTCATGGTTCTCCTAAAGCTCGGGAAATAAAAATTGTTTGTTTGTTATTAGAATTCAGAAAAGCTGACTGGAAAAGGAAGTAAACTTCAGGGACAAGAAACTAGAGTTGAGGAAGAATAAAAATTTTAGAGTTTTTATTTATAAGAAATGTATATATAATTAATTATTTATAAAATGTTTTGTTTTTATGGTGAGAAATGACTTTAAAATGTGGGTCATTTATCAAAAAAGAAGCCTGAGGAGATCTGATGAGGTTATCAATACAAATATACTTTGAAAAATATATAAGTGCAAGAAATGTTTGTATGACATGAAATGAACGTCCTCGTTGCCTTTCAAAATGTGCTTCATTGGGTATTTGATAAATTGTGCTTGGTGGTGTTATTCTCTTCACATTTAGCTATTTCTGAAACCATTAATTTTTTTTCAGTTTTGTCAAGAAGGACAGGAACCTGAATTTGAGAGGTTCCTTATTTCTGAAATCAATCTCCCATGAGATTAAAACTACTCTTAATCCTGGAGCTAAAGTGGGGAGAGTTTATTCCTCTCTTGCTGAAAGTGAAAGGAGGGGTCCTCAAAGATGTCAGACTACGTGGAGACACAGAAATGGCTCAGCCTCCACTTCCAGTATCTGTGTTACTCACTATTCATTTGGGTTGTAAGCACCAGAAACACAACTCAAACAGGAAAGGAGATTTATTTGGTGCACATAATTGGAAAGTTTGAAGATACAACAGAATGCAGAAGCTTGCCCATGTCGTCAACACTCGCTATCAGCTCTGCTGTCCTTGTAGTGGGCTTTGAGCTCAGACAGGTTCTCTCCAGGTAGTAGTAGTCCATGGCAGTTCTCTGCCCATACTGCTTCCACGTCATGTTCCCATCATGAGTGTCAAATAAAAATCAAAGAACTCTTATCAGAGGATGGGGAAGTGGATATTGGTCAGATAAAAACAACTCATGCCCACCGCAAAACAGTCATGTGGAAATGCACTGCTTGGGCATGAGACTACATTAAGAAGCAGCTATCCTTGGAAATGTTCGAGTTCAAATTAGTAATAATGATCCTCAGAGTAATTTCATGTCGAAGTATGGGATTTCATATATCCTGACTTATGGTAACTCTGAGAATATTAAATACAGCAGTGTACACTAAGAAGGTTTTCACATTTTGGTGATACTATTTTGTGCCCTTTCATTTAGATTTTTAGCACTTGCAGTTAATTCTAGGTTGCAGGAAATTGAACGCATTTAAAAGATAATAATATCTAAAATCCACATCTCCTTCACAATAAATGACCTGTGTTTTCTGTGAAAGCACATGTCAGAGTAGAGGGACTCTAAGACCCAGAAGACTGGAGTTCCAGTCCCTACTCCTCTTGAAAATTTGCTATCACTTTGGCAAGTCAGGTAATTTCTCAGGTCCTCAGATACTCCACCTCTAAAATAAGCTCATCACATTAATACTATGAACTGGAAAGGGGTCGTGGTGGGGAGGAAATAATCTGTTTCCTTCTGACTGTAGATCTGGTTCTGTTGCTTTTCAACAAATACTAATTGAGTTCTGATTAATTGCCAAAAAAAAAAAAAAAAGAAGAAAAAGAAATAATAGAATAGCCAGTATGTGTCAGTATATCCTGGTTCTGTTGCTTTTCAACAAATACTAATTGAGTTCTGATTAATTGCCAAAAAAAAAAAAGAAGAAAAAGAAATAATAGAATAGCCAGTATGTGTCAGTATATATAGAGATTTTTAGTTTTCTTGCAGAATTTGAAGGTGAATAAGTAACTGGTACATAGAAAACCACGGAAATAATAAGTTAGACAGATTTTTCCCTTCAAGTCATCTGAAATCTAAGAGGGAAGAAGTACGATTAAGCAAATATAATCTTTGTACACCACATGGCTCTCTCATATGGAATGAACAGCAAGGAGCACTGGTTAGCAGAGATCATTCTTTTAGCCCAACAGATTATAACAGCTCACAGGTACTGCATGCTTGCTTGTCTGTTTTGCATACATTTCATTTGTTGTTTACAATTATATGAGGCAGGTACAATTATTATCCTCATTTTGCAGATGAAAAAACTTGCTCAGGATCATATTGCCAGTGAGTAACAATAGAGTTGGAGGTGCAAAACTAAGCCTGTGCACTCCACCTAAAGTGTTGCCAAGGATGTGGAGAAATTGTAACTCTAATCTGTTGCTGGTAGGAATGTAACATGGTGCAGCCACTTTGGAAAACAGTCTGGAAGTGCCTCTGAAAGTTAAATATAGAGTTACTATGTGATCCAGCAATTCCACTTCTAGGTATATACCCAAAAGAAATGAAAAGATGTCCCCACAAAAAAATGTGTACATGAATGTTCACAGCAGCATTATTCATAATAGTCAAAAATTGGGAGCAACCCAACGCTCATCAGCAGATGAATGAATAAACAAATTGTAGTATATTCATACAATGGAATATTATTCAGCCATTAAAAGGAATACTGATACATTCTGTGACATGGCTGAATCTCCAAAGCATTATGCTAAGTGAAAGAATCCACAAAAGGTCACATATTACGTGATTCCATTTATGTGAGATATCCAGAATAGATAAATCCATACACGCAGAATATAGATTGGTAGTTGCTGGGGCAAAGGGGAGGAGGAATGGGGAGAAACTGCTTAATGGATAAGGGGTTTTACTTTGGAGTGACGGAAATGTATTGAAACTAGATAGAGGTGGTGGCTGCACAGTATTGTGAATATAGTAAATGTTACTGAGTTATGCATTTTAAAATGGTTAAATTATTAAATAATAAATTGTTTTTTAAACAGAATAAGTACTGATTTGTGCTATGACATGGGTGAACCTTGAAAACATACCACTAGTAGGGCCAGCCCATGGCTTACTTGGGAGAGTGTGGTGCTGATAACACCAAGGCCATGGGTTAAGATCCCTAGCATTTTAAAATGGTTAAATTATTAAATAATAAATTGTTTTTTAAACAGAATAAGTACTGATTCATGCTATGACATGGGTGAACCTTGAAAACATACCACTAGTAGGGCCAGCCCGTGGCTTACTTGGGAGAGTGTGGTGCTGACAACACCAAGTCAAGGGTTAAGATCCCCTTACCAGTCATCTTTTAAAAAAAAAAAAAAACAAGAAAGAAAACATACCTAGTGAAAGCAGCCAGACATCAAAGGTTACAAATTGTGTGATTCCGTTTATATGAAATATCCAGAATAGGTAAATCCATAGAGACAGAAAGTAAATTGACGTTGGGTTGTTGCTGGATGGGCCGGGGTGTGTCAAGGCGAGTGACTGCTAATAGGTATGGAGTTCCTTTTTGGGTGATGAAATGTTCTGGAATTACTGGTGATGATTGAACAACCTTGTAGATATACTAACAACCACTAAAGTGTAACCTTTAAAGAATGAATGTTTTGATATGTGAATTATCTCAATTTAGAAAAAAATAAGGCCAAACAACAACAAAGCAGCTCCATCTAGGCACTTCACTCATGAACACATGTTCTTGTGATGAAGAATCCTCCACTGATTCTCTGCTGAATATACTGAATGGGGACTCAGCATTCCCCCAGTAGAGTAGAGGTGACACTGACAGGAAACCAGGGTATTGATTTTCTGGGTCTAGAATCTCCCTCATCTTTTTTATGCTATCTTTGTCCTCTCATTCAGCACTCTCATTATTAAAATTATTGCCTGTTCTGCACACAACCGTTCAGCCTTCTCATAAGTCTAATGAGGAGGAGATAATTCACATGGCCAGGTGAGGAACTCCCAGGGAGGCATTTTCTTCTGAACAAATGGCTCCCTCACTTGTCTGTCAGGAGGGTATTACTTGCTCTCAGCCAATTTGTAACCTTCTCGCTTTTCTCCTCCTCATAATCCCTTATTAAGAAGTCAGGGATGACATGGATGGCGGAAACTTCTTTAGTTAGGAGGCATGTTGTCTACTTGAGACAGACAGCCTGCCTAGGAGGAGCCATTTCCCGTGCTATGTCAATGCTTCTGCAGACTGCTATATTCAGTTTTGCCTCAGTTAATAGTTGAATATATCAGTTCTATTTTTACATCTGTTTTTCCCATTCTACTAGAGTGAGATGGTGGCAGTAGCTGCAGATGTCCTCAGCTCAGTTTGGAAGACATGACAGATGTGTCTCTTTTCCCATTTCTATATGTTACATGAATCTCAGCCTGAAAATGACAGGGTGCTCATATCCTTCTCTGTTCATTCAAACCTAAAGGTTGGGGCCTTTACCTTCTTGTGTTCAGGATTGCACTGAATAAGCACTCCACAGCCAGAGTTACACACACTTAAGCATAAGCTCTGTAAAATTCTTGATATATAAATTGCTTTTCTTTATATGAATGGTTAAGTACTATAATCAGCTATAACACTCACATTTCAAGCCTTCAGACGATAAGCTAAGATCTGTCTTTTCAAGAATCACTCACTTTGTAATAATGCATTATAATTCAGGGTATATAAGTAAACTGAGAGTATACAAAAGCCAGGGGCACAGAGGATTCATCTTCCCTATTTTTTATTCCCCTTTCTTTCTATCCATTATATTTGAGTCCTGGAGTATTCAGAGTTGCTGGTGAGGCCCTAGACAGTGTCAGCCCAACTGCATGGATGTCCCAGGACTACTCAGGGCTTGAGAATTAGCTCTATGCTAGAGATTGCACCAGTAGGAAGTAGAGATAGTTTTTGTTAAAGTTGACATGGAAGCACTTTATTAGGATGAGGTGATTGCTGGGGCTGACAGGTTACCCACAGGTTTCAAGGTGACGTGTTCTTGGTGAATTCTCCTTATCCTAGGGTCTGGGCTTCAGCCATCCAAGCTGCTCTCAAGGACAGGTTCCCATTAATCCATCTCTTGGTACTGCCAGAACTTAAAAAGTTCAGTCCTTGAAAACCCAGCATCTGAGAGGCCAAAGTTAATGTGACCTTTCTCCCAACCTACATCCTCCCTGCCCACAATGCCACTCCCACTGGTGAAAAGCCAAGCTAGTGCAAATATTGCCAAATGCAATTAGAACCAGTGAATTCAGGTGCTCTTAAGAGGTGTTCCTCAACTCAGACAACCTGAGGTGCTGTTTCCTACTTGGCCATAGTCCTGCTGGGAGGACCAAATACTCAGCAGTTCTTACATGAAAAGCCAAGCTAGTGCAAATATTGCCAAATGCAATTAGAACCAGTGAATTCAGGTGCTCATAAGAGGTGTTCCTCAACTCAGACAACCTGAGGTGCTGTTTCCTACTTGGCCATAGTCCTGCTGGGAGGACCAAATACTCAGCAGTTCTTACATGGGCAAGTGCTAGTCTCTGTGCCTCTCCTTGAGCTGTGTTTCCCCAGAAGACCACTCTTTTTCCCTCTCACCTGATTCCTTCTAATCAACGTATACTTTCTTTACATTTGTTAATAATTAGTAGGGTTTCTGAGGGGACTTTGTGGCTCAGAAGCCATTTTGTCCTGGACCAGAGCCTTTGCACATTTCTGTCCAGAAACTTCTATTAGAGCCAAGATGTTTGGGTGTCCCTCAATGTTGATTACCAATACTTAAGAAAGGATTGGGAGAGTAAAATACTGTGGGTAAAGAATACTGTGGTTGCTGAAGAGGTAACTATAAAGTAAGAAGGCTAATTTTTAACTGCCATATCAATTTTTTATCTAAGAAGTAACTGGTGCTCCCTTCAAATTTTTACCTTAGAAGACCTACTCTATTGATTCTGTCACTACTCAAAATACCTTGGGAAATTCCCTTTTAGGCATTCCCTTGAGAGCCTTCATCATCACCTTTACCGCACTAATCACTTTATTGGGGTTTTTTTCCTACTTATGAAATTAATACATGCTTAGTGTTCAAGACGGGAAAGAGAACAGACAACACAGAAAGATATAAAGATGAAAGTTAAGTACCCATGACCCTACCACTTAGATGTAACCACTGTTAACCTTTGATGTAAATCCTTCCAGATTTTTTTCTTTTTTGTGTGTGACCAGTAAGGGGATCACAACCCTTGGCTTGCTGTCATCTGCACTGTGCTCAGCCAGTGAGCGCAGTGGCCATCCCTATATGGGATCCAAACCCACAGTGGGAGCGCTGCTGTGCTGCCAGCGCCGCACTCTCCCGAGTGAGCCACGGGGTCGGCCCCTTCCAGATTTTTTTCTATGCACATTCATACACTTTAAAATATCTACTAAGGCCAGCCTGGTGGTGCACTCGGTTGAGTGCGGCGCTTGGGAGCGCGGCCGCGCTCCCGCCGAGGGTTTGGATCCCATATGGAGACCTGTCCGCTCACTGGCTGAGCGCGGTGCGGGCGCGACACTGAGGGTTGTGATCCCTTTGCCAGTCACGAAAAAAGACAAAAAGGAAAAAAAATAATAATAAAATAAAATATCTACTAATAGCAAATTTGAATATTTGCAACATCACAGGGTTAATATGTGCAATTATGAGAGGCTTCCATAACTCAAAAAAATCCAATATTTCTCTTGAATAATGTAAAATAGGAAATTCACCAAAGAAGAAATACAAAAATAGGACCGGCCCGTGGCTCACTCGGGAGAGTGCAGTGCTGATAACACCAAGGCCACGGGTTCAGATACTACATAGGGATGACCAGTTTGTTCGCTGGCTGAGCATGACGCTGACAACACCAAGCTAAGGGTTAAGATCCCCTTACCGGTCATCTTTATATAGGAAAAAGAAAAGAAAGAAAAGAAATACAAAAATAAATAAATGAATGAATGAATAAATAAATAAAGTAATGCTCAACCTCATTAGAAACCAGGAATATACAAATTAAAACAACAGTGAGATCCTCTTTATTGCCTGTAAGTTTGGCAAAAGTTAAAGATTGATAAAGTCCAAAGACCAAACAGATTGAAAAACACATATTATCATATAGTTCTTGTGGGAATGTAAATTCGTACAATGTTTTCAGAGGTCAATTTAGCATACCAATGTTTAAAATATGCTTTCCCTTTAACTTAGTGGATCTTCTAAGAGTCTATGCTACGGAAATGCTTATAGATACAAGAGTGTTTATTTCAGCTTTGTTTGTAATAACCAAAAATTGAGAAGAAAGGTCTACATAATCATCAGCAGGAAGTGGTTAAAGAATAATACTGTGGTGCCATTTACGTAAAAGTAACTCTAGCTATCTGTAAGTAAATGCTCATTTTTAAGTCTAGAAAAAACCTCACCAAACTACTATGATCATTATTTACTGGAAGAGGAATGGGATGAGGAAAGGTGTTATAAAGGGGACTTCCACTTTCTACTCCATATTCTTCCAAATTGTTTGAGTTTTTCCAGAAGCCTGTATTTTTCGTGTATTACTTTGCAATTTGAAGTAAATATGACTTTGACACATAGCCAAAAGCTATTCAGAGCCACATCTAGCAAATAAGATAAGTAATATTATTTCTCCAAGGGTATACTAGGCATTACCCTCACAAAGGAGCCAGTGATTGTTCATAGTTCATGCTTGGTCTCACAAAGAACCTCTCAAGCCTTCCAAAATCTATGTATAACTGGAATGAGTAGCCCCTTTACTTAGGATAACTTGCAAATGGATAGACTCTTTATGCCAAAGAAACAGATCTATGTTACCTTCCTATTCAGGGTATTTGAGACTCCTTAAGTCTGGGTATTTCACTACACATTTTGACAGGTTTTTGGGGTGCAAATGGATAGACTCTTTATGCCAAAGAAACAGATCTATGTTACCTTCCTATTCAGGGTACTTGAGACTCCTTAAGTCTGGGTATTTCACTACACATTTTGACAGGTTTTTGGGGTTTTTTTTCATAATCTTTCTAAAGAAACACTTTTCCTCAAAAACATGTTATTTTATATAGTTCCCGTTGGAAATATCAGAATAAATGTCAAAGCTTCACTGTTTCTGTTCATCATTCAAATGTATGGCAAATCTTCAGAGAAACTTTCCTCATGTTCAAATTCTCTTTCTGAATGAATCTGCTTATGTATCTCAGTTTAACTCTTCAACCCTCATTCTCACAATTGACAATATATTGAATGATCCGAACTTTGGCTTTTGCCACATTTCCTGGTCTTTGGTTGATGGAGGACATGGGGAAGTTGTTAAAGGAACCAGGCAATAGGTGACACCTCGTGTTAGGTACTTAATAGTTCACATACTCTTTCATTCACATACCTCCTGTTTGAAACAATCCTGAATGGAATGGCACATGAGGAGTGGAGGGACATGTAATACAACTGTATGGACTGAATTGTGTCCCCACCAAAATTCACATGTTAAATCCCTAACATCCAATGTGACTATTTAGAGATAGGGCCTATAAGGAGGTAATTATGGTTAAATGCAGTCATAAGGCTGGGGCCCTGATCCAGTAGGATTAGTGTCCTTACAAGAAGAGACATCAGAGAGCTTGCACCTCTCTCTCTATGCTTGCACACAAAGACAAATGTGAGCACACAACAAGGTGGTGGTCGCCTGCCAGCTGAAAGGAGAGGCCTCAGAATGAAGCTTACTTGGCCAGCCCCTTGATCTTGGACTTCCCAGCCTCCAGAACAGGGAGAGATAAATTTCTGTTTTCATCTGTGGTGTTTTGTTATGGCAGTCCTAATAGACTAATACAAATGCACACAAGGAAGCAAGTAAATGTGCTTCAGAAGTGGCCTAAAGTGAATTCTGGAAACTCAGCTGTTCTGTAAGAAGAAAATAATCAGAAGTAAAATAACAGGATCAGCCTACATCACCTTTTTGGTGAAATGTCTCAAGGGCTTTGAGTGTGGTTCAGCTGTAATCATCAGTCCTGGTCACTAAGGGCAGATGATATCCTGAGTTCTAATCCTACTTTAGCCATTAATTAGCCATGCTGCTTCAGGCAAATGATTTAGTATGAGGTTACTTCAAAAAGTTTATGGAAATATTCATATTATCTTTCAATTCTATTTTTCCACAAACATTTTCAACTACCCTTGTATGTTTAGGGCTCTCGTCACGTATCCAAACATGATGTGTCTGGAGTAGGTGAGTTCTGAGGCACCTTTGGCCTCTGAAATTTTTCAATTCCTTGACCTCTGAAATTAGATTCTTGGGAACATGAGAGTTCTTTGGATAATGATAGCTGGGCACTGTTGAGTGCCAGGCATCATACTGGACTCTTCCTGCATTACCTCACATTCTCAGACAACCCTGCGAGATGGATTTTTGTCTTTTTTAGAGAAAACTGTGGCTCCCAAAAGTTACATGACCTGCCCAGGGACATACAGCTGGTGAGTTGGCAAAACCAGGATTGATTCTAGGTCTGTCTATCTGATTCCAACCCCTTTGTACTCTTTGAATTACCACTCTGCCTCTTGATTTGATGACAGTCTGCCTGGCCTTCACTCTCTTATTTGACATTCTAGCACTAACTTTCCTTGTCACTTGTCATGCTACAGGCTTCTATAATTGCTCCTTTTCTCTGGATCTTTAGGAGCTGCCAGATCTTGAAAAGGTCTTGCTTACTTTTTGCAGTGCTCTGCAGCCAGGCACATAGAAGCACTTTGTAAGTGTTAGCTCTCATTAGTAAGTCCCTATATGTCTGATTATTCATTTTACCCAGGTCATTTGGGGCAATGAGCATGTACCAGGAGCTTGCATCAGCCACTGCTAAGCAGAATGAGTATTACCTTGGCTCTGTACATTACTGGAGAGAACCCAGGTCCCACTGCCATTCAACTCCAGCTTCTTCCTACACAGGGCAAGGAGCTGGACTACATGGATAGTGGGGTGGCAGGATCATGCCCATTCCAGATAGCAAAGGTTCTGGCACTACTTATGTCCATTCCCTCTTGTTATTGGATGACCAAAGCTGGAGGAAAGATGCACACATGAAAGTGTGATTACTTTTTTTTTTTAACATTCCCAAACTAGCTTTCTAGCTGAGGGGGAAAAAAACACTCCTTTCTTCCCTGCCTAGAGAACTCTTACCCATCCTAAAGGTCCAGATCAGAGAGTTCTTTTTGGGCAACCCCAATGCTTAATATAATGCCTTGAGTATAATAGGTCCTATGTAAATAATGAAAGTGTTCTACTTCCTTCTGGGAAAGTAAGTAGTTTGAATGTAAGAGTTACTTAGCCTCCCTGAGCCTCAGTTTTCTCAGGGGACTAGGGGATCTGTAGGATTCCTTACATTCCTTAAATTCCACATGTAAGATGCCTAGGGAAAGGATAAATAAATCTTAGATATAAATGCTTTTTTTAAATGATTTGGGGACTGGCCAGTTAGCTCAGTTGGTTAGAACACAGTGTTATAATACCAAGGTCAAGGGTTTGGATCACCGTACAAGTCAGCCGCACAAAAAAAAAAATTTTTTTTTAATTATTTGAAAACAAAATAATTACCCAGTTTTCCATTTTAAAATATATCCTTAGTTTGTTTTATCTGTAGTTATACAAAGGCCAGGCAAAAAGAATTAAGTTACAGAGAGAGAACGACATCTCTAAAATTTGCATCATAGAATGAAGAAAACCCAAATGAGGTTCTGAAATAGCCCTCTTAACCTTAGGAATGATATTAATAAAACTCTCTGTGCAAACTCTGCTGACTCTGGCTGCCAGAAAAAATGAAGAAGATAAAAAGAAGTTCACTGACTATAAAGAAAGGACAGAGGACAAGGTAATTGCTAAAGAGACTGATAGACAAGGCACAAGACATCTGTCATGCCCAGGGGGCCATATTAGCTCTATTACATTACCTCCATATCAGCAGATCACCTCATTTATTAGCTAATCAG
>NW_007732325.1:107793-135784 GCF_000696425.1 Galeopterus variegatus | reverse complement strand
GCGGGGGCCAGGCGGGTGGGGAGCAGTCGGGCTTTGCCCCGCAAGTGGGGCTGGGCTGGGGCGTGACTCACAGAGGTCGCAGTGTTGGGCCGGTCTGGCGCGCTTCACTCCGCCTCTGCGCAGTCCTTTGCTGGCTTTCCTGGCCTTTGTTGTCTGGGCTGATCGTTCGTTCCCGCAGCCGGGCTTGGGTGCTCTCAGGAGTCCTCCTCTGTGTTGGCCCCAAAACCTCGAACCTGCTGCCACTTGTTTGTCGATGCAGGATTGTTGTTGAAAGAATTATTCACCTTTTTTTGCTCTTGGAAATGCAATCAATACTCTGGTATCACAGCGCATGGCTCACAGGATCGCGCTGTCTCCTGTCACGTGTAACAGCCACTTTGAAGACAGTTTGGCACTTTCTTACAAAGATGAACAGTCTTATCACACAATCTAGCAATTGCTCTCTTAGGGTATTTACCCAACTGATTTGAAAACTACGTCCATGTGGGGACTACAAAAACGCCAACCTCTAATTTGGAAACAGACACCCTGCCTGGGCCTTGGGTGGAGAAAATCATGCTCAGCACAACAGAACCCAAGCCTTTACCTTGCATGAGGGTGAGACCCAAATTCACAATATCCACGAGGTACAGAAAGCTTGAATAAGAAACTAGTATAAAACGTACTCCCGAACTGGTGACCCCTATAGGGTTCTGGTAACATTAAAACTACAACACAGAGACTTGCAAAATCCAAGAAATATCCAGACCTTTTAGAGAAAAACTCCCACTGAAGACAGCCCCAGCAAAAGCCATAAGGAGATCATTTGTACTAAGAAAATAGAGACGAAAGAGAATCAAAAGAAGTTTTAAGATAAGTATGTTTAAAATATTCGGAGAGATCAAGGAAGCAAGAGAATCAGTCAAGAATAAGAATTTTATGAGGAAATAACGCAGAAGTATTTGAAAAGAAACTAAATGGAGATTCTGGAAATGGAAATAGTTACTGAATTTTTTAAAAAAATTCAATGGATTAGTTAAACAGTAGGCTCCTGAGAGATCAAACCAGATGAGACCTGAAGATGCTGCATTATCTAGCAAAAGAGATGATCACATGAATAGGGCAGTGGCCGTGAGGGGAGAAAGAAACAAAGACATTTAAGAAGTATTTAGAAAGTGGAATCAACAAGATTTGATGAAGGAAAATACTTAAGCCTCCAAAAAATTCATTCCTGAGTTAGAACGGAGGCACTGTGACTGTGGTCTGAGGTGACACACTAGCTCTTTCATGGTGCCTGGAACGTGGCATTAAATGCTGCTGTTGCTTCATTGTTGCATTGTTGTTGTTGTTGGTGGTGGTGTTGTCATCATCAAAGTTGACCAGCGATCATTGAAAGCTAAAGAAGGAGGTGGTGAGTCTCATAATAATGTTGAGGAAACACGGAGCCTGTCCTTTGTTGCTTTCCACTGTCAAAATATTTCACACTACAGAGCTGCTGTTTCTGCCACATTACACAAAAATTGACAGAAATGTGAAATAAATCAGACAGCTCAGAAAACATACATCATTGTATGCAATAATGTATTAAATTATAAAGGAAGCAATCCAAATCAGCATTTGGAGAGACAGGATTATTAAATGAATGATGCTGGCACAGCAGCAGCACAATACTGCTGAAACAATTTTAAAAATTAGAAAAGCACATGGAAAGCAATTTGAAATAAAAATAAGAGACACTGTTTTAAAGATTTATTTTTAAAAAATATGTGCCGATGTGTTTTTTTGTGGTCAATGCTCATCAAAATAAGTAATTTTTATAGGAATGCACGATGCCCAAAAACATGCAGTAAAATAAACACACTCTTGCATTGCTGATGGAAAATAATACGGGTAGGTTTAAAACACTATCAGCAAGTTTTAAGAGGGCTAAGAACATTTGTACTTTTAATGTAATAACTCAGCTCTCAAGAATTTAAGGAAATTGTAGACATGAAAAGATACATATTGCAGTATTGTTTATAACAGCAAAAACATTGGACACAATCTAAATAGCCAATCAAAAGGTGGTGGTTGTAATATACAGTCTCATACTGGAACACCATATAGTTATAAAAATGCTACCAATGAGCAATTATTAATAACTCATGTGCAATTGTCCTCCACTTGCTTCCCACCTTGCCAGATCCATCCTCTTCCATTCCCTTCCCTGATCTGTCCTCTGGAAGGCTGACTACTATAGGACACATCATATATGTTCTCTGTCCTCGGGCTTTTAGTTGGCTTTGGATGATGAGGCTCCCTGGCAGGAGATCAAAGGGCAGAAATAGAGAGATCAGGGTATTTCTTTCTTGATCTCTTTGTGCTTTAGGGCAGCTTCTCCAGCAAAAGTTGTGACCCTTTAAAGCCACGACTCCCACAAAGCTGCCCTTCCTTTGCCACATCAGTTCCAACTGAGCTCCCGAGCAGCATAAAGTTCTTCTTTTGTACCCTGGACCCTCTAGCTTCCTGTAGTTGCTGGTCTCTGATGTCCCAACATCCCTTGCTGGTTCCTTAACCCTAAGCACACTTCTGTGTAAAGACTCTTCATGAAAGTCTCTTCATTTAAACTTTCTTAGTAATTCCATATCCAGGCTGAGATGTGTGTGAATTTCTTATTTTAAAACTCCATAGTCTACATGATCCAGTGTGAAAATGTACAGTCTTCCCTACAGAAAAGAAAAACTTGTAGGGAAACACATGAACATGTGAAGAGAAATTGCTCCTGAGAAGTATAAATAAGAAAGATATATTCCTTCATCTGTTTTCTACTTTCTAATATTATTACAATAAATATGCATTTCTTTTATGATAAGTAGTAACTCTAAAAATTAAATGAACATATTTTAAATATACCCCTTCTTTTAAAAAGTATGCTAAGCTGCCTTTTTTATGAACTTCATTTGATTTTCAATTGTGCAATGTTCTTTTATAGAAAGATTCCTAGTACTATTGTCAATATCAAAATAAATATCATGGCAGAGATTGTTCTTACCTTTCACTTTCAAATGAGGTCTTCTTCTTCCTGGAAGTAGGTGATGTGAGATCCAATTTTGCTCCTACTTTTTTGGGGACCAGGAATTTCAGTATATTGCCAATAAAAATATTTTTTTCAAACATAGTTAGAGCAAACTTCCCTAAGCTCTTAATTTACTTTGTGTTTAGAGAGCTCAATTGATGTACTTCTGGCATCTTTTTTTTTTCTTTTGTTTTTTAACTCACTTTCTCCATAAGAAGATGGGGTGACTCCTTGGATTGGAAATGTGGAAAGAATAGTTAGCATCTTCTACCCTCTTGTTTTCTCTTGACACTAGCCTCCTGCAAAAACCACTAGTCCTTCTTTGCCTTTTTGTGCTGAAAGTTGTGCAGGAGACAGCTCTTGTGAGTATGATGAGAAACCTGCCCCAAGTCCAGTGTTTTCTGTAAATGGATGAACTTTTCTAATTCCAGGATTTACATAGCAGGCCAATTGTGCTAACAGTTCTAAAGCCACAGTCTGCTTCCTTGCCTCTAGCAGTGAGGAAGATGATATTTTGACTCACATATTTACTTTTGTATTTTATTTCTCAAATAATTTAGCAATATTTGGGAGAAAGAGGTGATATTTGTTGGTGGTCTCTTCAGAAACCGTAATAATTCATAGTTCTTTTACAACTATAGGTATACATGGATAATTTTTGCTTAATAATAAAGCGTTTTGGTTGGTTCAAGTTTTGCTGTGTATTGCCTTAATTTGGGAT
Source organism: Galeopterus variegatus (assembly GCF_000696425.1). Taxonomy (NCBI): domain Eukaryota; kingdom Metazoa; phylum Chordata; class Mammalia; order Dermoptera; family Cynocephalidae; genus Galeopterus; species Galeopterus variegatus. Next base: position 132,029 of record NW_007732325.1, on the reverse strand, counting down.
GCAAAAGAGTCTCATACCATTCTCAGACAGTCCATGGTAATCTCTCGGAGAATGCAGTAGGTCAGACAGCAAAGAAAGCAGACTGAAGATCATTTAGGGTGCTGGTAACTCCCACACATCAGGACTATGAATGTAGCTATTGAGCTATGCCTATGACTTCCCTGTCCTTTTATCCTTTTAGCCCTGGAGTGCCAAGACTTGTTGGCAAAATAAGTATCTGGGACCTTTATTATTCTCCTGAAAACTTTATTTTGTACATGTCTCAGTGATGTGGTATTAAAAGTTAGGCAATGAGGCCACTCTAATATAATAGGTATTTCTTCTTAATATTTAGATAGTAAGTAAATTAGAGGCACTGTTGCATTTCTAGCCCACCATATCTTAAGCATTAGTTATTCAAATGTTTTTGAAGTTTTTTTATTAGTAATGCTATTAATTCCACTTGAATAGATCTTCATTTCATGAATCACTGTGCACCCTTCCTTTTTCCTAAATGAAATAATTTTAATGTAATAATTGTGTGTCGATTTATATTTTACTGTTATCATTAATGCTTATTTTAATGTTATATTAATTATGTGATCTGTTAATAAAAATCTTCTGAAAGTAATTCATGTCCTTCAGACTGCATGAAAAACTGAAATATTATGTTCACAATTTGCCAGAAAGAGGTCTTTTTGCATGGGACATTCTTTACACCATATGGTGAAGCATGATAATCCTACTTGTCTGGGATGGATGAAAAATTGCTCATTAATTCTACATAAATGTATTCAGTACTTACCATGCATCAAGCACTGTGCTAGTTACTGGGGCCACACTGTCTCTGCCTTCATGGAACCTAGAAGGAAAGATATACATTGACTGAACACACAAATAATTGTGTAATTATAAACTGTGAAAAATACTATAAATAGTAGTGCATAATATAAACAGGGAAGGCAGGAAAATGTAAGAAAACTTGGTAAATAGCATAATGATCTTTTTGCCACACAGTTAATAAAAATGTTCAGCCTCTAAAACTTACCTCTTGCCCCTAAGTTGAATCACCACATGAACTTACAATATTTATAGTCAATTCTTTTTAAAAAATTCATTCAAAGACAGGTACGTGGAGAAAACATTTTTTTTCAATGTTTCAGGCATTATGATCCAGAAATTAGGACACCCAATCTCTATCCCTGACTATCCCCAAACTCCCCAAACTCCAACAGAAGACTTAGAAACGTACCTTGACCTCTGCGAGCCTCAGTTGCTTTGCTTGCAAAATGAAGGAGTTGGACCAGGTCACCTCAAGCACTATACCGATATAAATAGTTCCTGATTCTATAATTTGAAAGAAATACTCTGTATTACTACAGAGTAAGCCTATGACTGTAGAGGTTAACTGTTTTACAAAAGCTATAGGAATACTACTAGTAAGTGAAAAGATAGAAATGGATCCCTTTAGTCCTTCATTAAAATAATTTATAACTGTCTAGAACTAAAACATGAGCTAAAAGCAGCAATTGCTTTTGGTTTTGGATATAGCATCTGATTATCTGGGACATTTCCCAAAGGTACATTTTTTCTCTAATGGGAGTTGGTGTGGAATATACTAAATAATGACTAGAAGATAAATTAAATTAAATTAGTACAGTATAAGTATAATATATACAGTATAAGTAGTAACCACCCCAAAAGGTTTTCCTCTTCCCCAGTGTAATGTAAGTCTATCTGCTATACACAATTATGGAAACATTCTATTTCCTCAAAACACACAGAACATTGATAATGACCTGTTTAATAATGTCTTTCTTCTCCACTAAACACTATGTCTTTCTTATTCACTGTTGTACTATTCAGTTTTTGCTACAGTAACAACCAACCAAATTTCCTAGGGTCTTAGAGTAACAAATTTCTTTCTTGCTCAAGATTTTAAGTCAGCTAAAGCTTTGCCCAGCACTCAGCTGGGATTGGCTAAGTATGTCTCCAGATTACTGGTTGGGTTCAGATCTTCTCCACATATTTCTCATTGTAGAACCAAGACTGAAGAAATAGTGAAAACATGGGCATGTTTTCATGGCAAATGACAATAGTGCAAGAGGAAACAGAAATCCGTGATGTGTTTTAAGCATCACTTATGAGTGGTAACACTGTCTTTTCACACATTCCATTGGTCAAAGCAATCACATGGACAAGCCCAAAATCAATGGAGTGGGCAGTATACTCTGCACACTGTGTGGGGGAGGGGATAATGAATTGCTGAACAGTAATAAAGATTTTAACAGCTTCCCAACACTCACCACATTGCACAATGGGGCACATAGTGGATGCCTACTTTTTTTTTTTTGAAGAATTCACAAAGTTGAATAACATGTCATTCATTTTTCCAAAATAGCCCATGTTCTTTAGTCTGTCTTTGAAATCCTAACGTTTTTTTCTCTTTTCATGATAATAATGCCTAATGACCTTAATTTTCCCAAATTCAGCCTGGACCAGGAAAGCTTAACATCATATCCCCAGTTCCTAGGTCAATGACTTCTACATAGTCAACAATCAATGAATATTTTTAGATAAATGAATAAATAAGTTAATGAATCCATAAGTCAAGCATTTTCTGCTTTTTCTTTTTACAAACAATAAAATAAAGCTAAGGTTGAGATCTATTAAGTGATCGACCCTAAGGCATTCTAGCATTAGGTTCTATATAAATCAAGATAAAGTAATTACTCCCCTTTGTAAACTCTATTTAAATCTTATGGTATGCTGCTTGGAAATAGTTTTGGAAATCAAATACACCCTACTGAGATTATATGGGCACCATGGAAATGGTCTTATAGACCAATAAATTTTAATCCTTATGCTTTAAAGATATTTATTTTTTAAATTAATATTTAATTTCTGGGGGCATTTTATTTTGATGTATTAGCCTTTACTGTTCATTAAAAATACTTTCCATATACCTACTAGGCCCAAACCTTACATACTTTGTATATAAAACACTTTCTATTGTTCAAGATTTGCTATCTGGTTGAGTAGATATGTTATGCTTTGAAGTGGCTACAGCAATATCTGATGAGTACCAAATGAGGAAAACATAAAACTATGGAAATTTAAAGTAGGGATATAACTTCTTACAAGACCAATGAGGGAAATCTCATGAAAAAAAAATAGAACTTAATTGAACCTTAGAAAATTAGTATGATTTTCATAACTGAATAAGAGAGGGAGGGTATTTCAGGAAGAAAGAATATAAGTAAAAAAGTTTAAGGTATAATCCATCAATATCAAGAAAGCCAGGTAAAAGCTATATGTAGGAAAATAACTAAATATAAATCTGGAAAACTAGGTGAAGAACACATTGTAGATGAAGATTTAAATGACGAACTAGCAATCTCAATTGATTTTATAAGCATTATAGAGCCATCAGTTTTTCACTAAGGAAGGTATCACAGTGAAAGTATATTTTTAGGACAATTAATCTGCAATAATATAGACAATGGATTTGAAGAGAAGTATCATAGAAGCAATTTAGGAGAATTTTGCCCTCATCAAGTTATAAGACAATTACACCTAAATGAAGGTGAATGACTATAGTGCTGTAAAGGACAACATGGTTAGTACAAAGTCAGATGAACTGCAATCAAAACAAAGAGCAGCATAGACAGGGTTTAGTTCATGGCCCTAGAATTCCGATCAGAGAAGACTGGGGCCATAGTACAGCAAGAACATCAAGTTGGGTTAAGGACTGGAATCTGAAAATGTAAACAACGTCAAGGTTGATGGTTACTTACCACAGATATGGGCATGATTCCTCAAGTACAAACAAATCCAAGAGACACAGCTCAGGTGTAGGATATGGGTATCATTAGCCAGAGTCCAAACTAAATAGGGCACCCAGATTGTGGATTTTAGGAGAGAAAGGTCATAAATCCACCTGAAAACCAGCTAATATTAGACAGAATGTATTAAGTGAATAAACTGAACCAATGTTGACTCTTCTTGTCCCAACCTAAGAGAATTTTTTTCATTAGGAAGTATGAATGATTCAAAATGGTGGTTGTAAAAGGAGTGGATGGTTATGCTTGCTTATTGCCACACAGTGTAGCCTGAACATAGACAGTCCATGAATCCGAGGAGTAGGACTAAAAGCAGAAGGGCCAAGAGGATGTTGATTCACTTTGGGGAGGTGAAACTTACATGATTCGTGCTGAAACTTAGTTCACAACTTTCTATCAAGTGAAGGATAGTTTGCATGATCTTTGACAGCCAGTCATTTGTTCTTCATCAAAAAAAGGTACAGTGCATATTCTAAAGCTTATTCAGATCATGCAATTTTGAGTTTTGAATTTTTCCATCCTTACTCTAACAATTTTTTCTGTAGTAAGATCTCTAACATAAAAAATAACTGTCAATAAGCCTAGGTACACACAGAGGGAAATTAAGAAAAGACTGTGGGTCAGGGGAGGGAGTGGGGAACAGAGAGAGGGAGGGAGGGAGAGATAGAGACACAGAGACAGAGAGAAAGACACAGAGAAAGAGAGAGAGAGAGACAGAGACAGAGAGAGACAGAGAGACACAGAGAGAGACAGAGAGACACAGAGAGGAGAGAGAGACAGACAGACAGACAGACAGAGAGAGAGAGACACAGAGAGAGAGACAGAGAGACACAGTGAGACAGAGACAGAGAGACAAAGAGAGAGAAAGACACAGAGAGAGACAGAGAGACACAGAGAGAGAGGAGAGAGACAGACAGACAGACAGAGAGACACAGAGAGAGAGAGACAGAGAGACACAGAGAGACACAGAGAGAGAGGAGAGAGACAGACAGACAGAGAGACAAAGAAAGAGAGACAGAGAGAGACAGAGAGAGAGACAGAGAGACACAGAGAGAGAGAAAGACAGAGAGAGACAGAGAGACAGAGACAAAGAGAGAGACAGAGAGACACAGAGAGAGACAAAGAGACACAGAGAGAGAGACACACAGAGAGACAGAGACACACAGAGAGAGAGAAAGAGCACGAGAGCCTTTTCATTAGGTTAAACTGAAATCATTAATAAAAATATAATAAAAGCACAATTTGCAGATGTAAAGAAAATGTGTCTAAGATATATTTTATTCTGAAAAGGGTACTTCTAAAAATATTTTCCTTGCTTATGGATTAGGATATCATCAAGTAGAATATTATCGAATAATGAAAAAATTTCTCGTGTATTTTTTTCATCCACGAGTGTGTTCATTTGTTGTGTGATTCATAACTCCAATATACAGAAGCCTGACTTCTATGTCACTGAGGGGAAATCTTAAATGCAGCACTGAGCCTTTGTTCCTTGAAAACTGTCAGCAGATACTGAGGAAAATAATATATGTTCTACCTGCCTTTAGATACCAGGATATCAAAAATAAGATTTTCTTGTTTGTAAATTGAAATTTTTCAGTGTGGGGGGTATAACAACACAAGAATTAGTGGTGAGAGAAACCGTTGGTTATTAATTGACCACAGAACTACCAAAAAAGCAAAGTATAGCTACGGAAGTGGTTTTCAGACATGTGGATGTCTACTAGACTTCTAATTCAACTAAAAGCAAAACAGTGCATCTGTAGCCATTATCAACATATCTCTATTCCTTTTCGAACTGAAACTCTTATGTCTCCATTCCCCAAACTTATTCATTCTCCAAAGTACCTTTTATTTGTAATATCTCTACTGGTTGAAATTTTTTGTCAGTTTTTAAATTGTGATCTGTTCTTTCATTTTGTTTTTTCAAATGAGTACGATGTTCACGTTAACAAAGGATAGGGATATGGTGTGTGTGTAAGGGGGATTGTGTGTAAGAAAAAAGAAAATGAGGAAATGTAGCATTTCCAAGATTGAATTGTTGCTTTCTTGCCTTTCCACCCAAACCTCAAAGCCCACCAGCAGCAGCATTATTGCTCCACACATAGGAGCCAACAGCAAAATCATACCAAGTATGGATCGGTATGAGCATGAATATGGATTAAAGGAGAAAAATCTAATAAACTCTACTGTTATCTCCTAAAATAATCATGTGAGTCAGAATCTCCTGTGGAAATTATTAAAAATAAAAATTCTTTGGTATCTGCCCCCACAGAGATTCTGATTAAGTACGTCTGGAATAAGGCCAGAAATCTAAATTTTTAACATGATCCCCAGGTGATCCAGATTCATGTCCTACACATCAAAATCTTTATTCTAGAAATTAAGGGAATAAATACTTCTCTGTACTAATTTGACTAACAAATGGTAATTTATGGCAGAATTGACAGTGATGGAGACAGGGATAAAAGGTACAGGTAATCATAAAATCCAAGAAGAAAACCAGGCCAAAGTTAGATGTTGGCCTTTAGGACCTCAGATTTCTTAAAATGTAGAAGAAAACTCATACTTCTTTTAGGTTGCTACCATATACATTAAAATACATTAGGTTGGGCCGGCCCGGTGGCACACTGCGCTAGTGCGCCGCTTGAGAAGCGCGGCTGCGCTCCCGCCGAGGGTTCGGATCCCACATACAGACCGGTTCCCACTCACTGGCTGAGCAAGGCGTGGGGGCAACACCGAGGGTTGCGATCCCATTGCCGGTCCCGGTCCGGTACGGGGGCAACACTGAGGGTTGCAATCCGTTGCCGGACATGGAAAAAGACAAAAAATAATAATAATAAATAAATAAATAAAATACATTAGGTCCCACTTGCTCCCATTTTCAGTCCACAACTGCCTGCTTTTCCAGCTGTTTCACTATTTTTGCCATTTACTACCTTACCATCTGCTATGGTTTAAATGACCCCCCAAACTAATGTTGGCTCTTAATCTGACTACACTATTTGAAAGGTAAGGCCTTTAGGAGGTGATTGGATCATGAGGTCTATGCCCCTATAAATGGATTCATTCATTCATAGACTAATGGATTAATGGGTTATCACAGGTGTGGTCTGGTGGCTTTATAAGTTGAGCACAAAAACCCTCTTACAGAGCCCTCGCTGTGTGATAGTCTGTGTTGCCACAGGACTCTGTGAAAGTCCGCAGAAAGAAGGCTCTCACCAGATGCACCCCCTGGACCATGGACTTCTCAGCCTGCAAACTGTAAGAAAGAAATTTTATTTTCTCATAAATTACGCAGTTTCAGGTATTCTGTTATAAGCAACAGAGCACTGACTAATACACCATCTCTTAAAAATCCAACTAACTGGTGACTCTTTTCTCCGTGTCTGTAAGACTCTACCAGCTTTACTGTTTTCCCTAAGCTGCCTACTCTGGGGTCCTTCATTTCACCAAACCTACTGTCAACACATTCAAGTCCCACACCACTTGTTTTACTAAACCCCTATGCTATGATGAAACCAACCCTGGTGTCTACTTCTCTGCTTCAACTGAACAGAAACCACACAATGATACGTACTGATGCCAGTACAATATATATTTCCCTTCAGCTGGACTTTTAATCCCACAGCAATCTTTTCATGTATTTCTGTTCAACTCTGCCTCTTTCTCCTCACAATAGCTATTCCAAATCTACATCAGTATCCTTGAAATCCCTACTGATTTTCTCAGTGCATAAAATGTAATCTATCACATATGAGCTACTTTAACTTTCCACCTTCCTACACATACATTTCCATCTTCCTACACATACATATAAATGTCTATGTCTACATCTCTAGTCAAATACCTATATCTGTATCCACAGCTGTGTGCATACTTTCCCATTCCCTTCTATCCTAGAAAAATAAGTGGTTCTCTACAAAGCTAGCAGATGTATCCCATCTTCTCCAAGACTTTGTCTCATTTATTATGCCTTTTTTATCCTCATCAACCTGCCTTTCTTCATTATTCTTTCCCCTCAATATTTTCATGACTATCCCATCTTAAACCAAACAAAAAAAAAGTCCTCACCAGATTTGCATTAATCCCTTCTAATAACCCTTCTTTTTTTTCCCTTACTTTTTGTTGGAAACTCATAAAATGATGATTTAAGCTCTTTAGTTTTTATATCTTCCATTCATTCTTTAACCTCCTAAATTCTGCTTACTGCCCCATCTTCCTACACAAGTTGACCTTGCTAAGGGCGGCAATAACTATCTCATTTCCAAATTCAGGGAACACTTCTCATTACCTATGCTACTTCTCTGTGTCATTGACATCATCTGCTCTTGCTATGTGCTCTTCCTTTGGGCTCTATGACTGCAGTCTCCCTTTCCTTTCATTTACCTACCTCTTTCATAAACTCATGGGCATGCACTTTAGACTATTCCCACCACTTACCAGCTATGTGACCTCTCTGACCCTAGTTAGTTCCTCATATAAAAAGAAGGTGATGATGGGGCCGGCCCGGTGGCGCACTGCTATAGTGCGCTGCTTGGGAAGCGCGGTGGCGCTCCCGCTGAGGGTTCGGATCCCACATACAGACTGGCCGCTCACTGGCTGAGCGAGGGGCGGGAGCAACACCGAGGGTTGCGATCCCGTGGCCGGTCCTGGTCCGGTATGGGCACGACACTGAGGGTTGCGATCCATTGCCGGTCACGAAAAAAGACAAAAAGGAAAAAAAAAAAAAAAAGAAGGTGATGGTAATATATATAAGGTGATTGTAAAAGTTAAATGAGAAAATATACCATAAAGTGCTTTACAACACAATGTCTGACAAAAAGTAAGGTGGTACAGTAAATGGTGGGTACTGTGGTATTGATCCATGTGTTGCATATTTACTATTATTGTTATAGTTAGTAAATTATTCCTTATCTCAAATTTTTTCCAAATAAACCTTTTATTGTGTTTGTTAAAATACAAATTCTTGGGTCTCAACACAAACCTAACAAATTGGAATTTTCTGAGTACATTCCAGTAATGTATATTTTAAGAAATGCCTTGCGGGATTCATCTGCACATTGAAGTTGGAAACCACCAAATTATCCGCTTCCACTGGCAGGGACCTTGGAATCAGACACATCTGAGAATGTTTCGGGATAAAGCCTTGAGTATATTATTTCCTTCTTAGCTTTAGTTTTGATGCCTATAAAAATAGCTTAGTGCTATCAACGACCAAGGCTTGTTGAGAAGATAAAATTAGATGATATTTATAAAGTATCCAGCACAATACATTTTATATAGGCCATTCAGCAAATATTGTACTTCCCATTTTCATCTTCAATCATAAGGCAAAAAACAGTACTAATGTCATACAGAGAGCAAATCCTATTACACCTAGTGCATGTAACCCTAAGATATATCTGTGTAAGTCTTCTCTAAAGATATAGCTTTAGTTGCCTTAGTTACTGAGAGGTTCGGTAAATATGACAGTAAATTAGAAGCCAATAGTCCAAGAAAAAACTGTAAGTATGACAGTAACTTAGAACCAATAGACCAGGAAAAATGGAATGAAGTCAGAGAGTCACATATTATGAAATGAATTTAAAGTGAACTAGGCCATTTTGGCAGGTAGGTTCCATCTAACAATGAACATTGTTCATGTGTTAAAAGTCTACAGAGTGATCAGCATTATGCTTCCTACCATGGGAAATCCAAAGGAAGTTCCAGATGTGACCCCTGTCCCCCAGGTCATAAAATTTTTAACCAGATTATAAAAACTAAAGCATATGAAAAATTAGAATACAAATTTAAAACATAATTCTCTATTTATTGAAATATAATAAACACTATGTGTGAGATTGTATGATTGGCTGGAGATGATTCAGAGGGATGCAGAATTGCTTAAATATCTTAGACAAGCAGTCAAGAAAGACATCTATATAGATAATATAACTCAGGAAGGAGAAGGAAAGGAATTATAAAGAGCGAGTTAATATGTAACTAGCTACTCTCAAGTTTCAAAATTATAATTTCTGTAGTAAAGCACTTTTAAATTCCCTCCCAGTGTCATTGTTTTGGGGCCTGTGTATGATTAAGTGCTAAATTAAGTAAACAAATTTCTCTTTTCAGTGGTGAAAGAGAAGCAACATTGCAGAAGTCATCATGGAGTGTTCCATGGAGAATTTGGGAACTGAGATGGGACCTGGAGTAAGGCTAGGAAAGCTGAAACAAGGACAGAATGCCCTCAAGTAAAGGAAACACCAGCAAAGGAAAATGTGTAAGAATGAATATGGCATGCCTGTCGAATAATGAGAAGCCGGCAGGACTTCAGCTGCTACCATAAGTCATATTAGACGGAGATGATGTGGCTAGGCATGGACAGCCTCAGAAGCCTGGCAAAGAATGCAGATTTCTTTCTATGGAAATAGGATAGTTTTAAGAAAATGGTAACGAAACAATGGATAATAAATAGTATACTATTGGTCGTATTTATTTAGTCAACAACTAGCCACTGGCAGTTAACATAGTCAAAGTAAAATGCTAGGCACTGTAGGAAATAAATAGTACAGTATTCTCAATTTCATTTAAAAATTAGGATATGAGATAGTGACAAAAATAATTATAATCACAGTGGGATATAAGTGCTAGATGGATGGGATAGGTGTTATATAGGTGAAGAGAAGAAGAGAAGACTTCTGGGAATATGAGCAAAGACAGTTTATTTCAACAAATACTTCATGCTTACTGTGTGCCAGGTCCTGGATTGATACTGAAGTGTAAAGACTTAAGGATACTCTGCCCTCAAGACCTTAACTCAGGCAAGCAGAACATGTGTTCACAAAGACACTTGGGTAGCTCCATTCAGCCAGAGCATGTGTATACGAAGAAGTAATGGAATGAAGCTGGGAAGATAAATTGAACCCATATTAATGAGAGCCTTTAATGCCAGGCTAAGTTATACTTAATTCTACTGAGTATGGGGTTCATTGAAGTCTGTTGTTATAGTTTTTAGCAGAGAGAGAAATAAAGAAAGTTATGTTGTGAGCAGTCTAAGCGGAAAGAAATGTATAACATAGATTTTAAAGGAACAGACTTTTAAAGTAGGTAGTTATTATTACACTAATAATGTATGGAATGATAATAGCCTGGGATAGCTGGTAACATGAGAGTGTCAGTAAAAGCTCACGTGTATAGCAAGAACATGTTTAGGCTCTAGTCATTTGCTAAGGGCTTCTGTGAATCACTTACTCCCCACAATATCCCTATGAGAAGGGTGCTGTTGTCATCCTGCATTAACACAGGGAAACTGAGCACAAAGATGTTAAAAAAAACACAGGAATGTTTCACAAGTACTAAATGATGAAGCTAGGTTCAAGCATAGACAGTCTCCAGAAACAGTGCTTTTTAACCACTGGCTAAAACTGCTATAAATTTTAAACTTGCATGTCTAAGTAAAAAAAATAGCTTTATTATCAAATACAAGAAAGCTTAAATCCTTTTTTTACTTAAAAGGATCAGCTGAAAACAGTTATATTGCCCCTTTCCTAAATCACACTCACTGAAAGCTGTAGTGGTTTTCAAATTTAATAATAGAATTTTAACAGCAGAATGTGTCTCAGGGAATATCAACTCCAACCTCACAGCGTTACAGAAGAAGGCTTGAGATCAAGATTAAGGGAAATTGCCCAGAGTGAAAAAGCTAGCTAGGCATCATACTCAGGTTAAAATCCATACCCTCTGTTTTCTGGCCTACTATACTATGGTATTCTGTTTTTATTATATGAGAAAGGATATAGTGCTTCCATTATGTTTTTCATATAAAACACAGAAAATCACAAAACTGAGTCATAAAGAGAGAGTAGCTGTAGGGAAAATATGGGAAAATGGTCAGGGCCCCTCAGATGTTCAGAATCTTGCCAAGCATTTCCTGTATATATCCATGTGCACTCAGATGTTCCTCGATTACTATCTAATGTAATTGTGTATGGGCACCCAGGTGTCCTGGGTTATGGACCCAAGTGTAAAGGACTAACGGTTCTGACACGTGGCACTTCTCGGGACGCTCCAGGAGGCCACTAGGGTAGCTGCTCCTAGCTCTGAATAAAGCTCATTAATTTTTTACCCACTGCTTCCAGGATCTTTTCCTATTACCTAGCTCGTGGACCTGTATGTGAATGTACCCAGTCTATACAAAGGACATGAGGGGACTGTGAGCCCTAGCTCTAGTAATACAGTAGATCTTTAGTTATAAATTCCAGAAATATGTGTAATTAGTTACATACCTACTCAAACTCACAACAATAAGTATATTAGCAATTAAGCCCATTTTTCATTTTACCAGTTTACATGAATGTATCTACAACAGTGGCTTTTCAGATAATGATGCTGAATAGTTCCATTTTCATAGTGTAACAAATCCTTGGTAAATAAATTTGTGTACTATTTGTTACCTTGCAGTAACAAATAAATATCAGGGTGTTTGGGGGGCATGGGGGGTTCACCAGAGGGTGTCTATGAATTGTTGTCTTGACTGTACATCTTTCCATGAGATCTTCAGTCCTTTTCTTTGACCATTACTAGGTATTTCCCCTTGTAGCACTAAAGTCCAGCACTGATAATAAAAGCATAGCCAGACCAATTTGCTCTCATTTATTCTGAGTCGTGGCCAGACTCAGAAACAAAGAACAAAAAGAAGCATATTCTTTTCATATCTTTTCAAATTGAATGACACTCACTGAAATATCTTCAAAACATTAAGTATATAAGAAATATCTTCAAAACATTAAGTACATAAGAGAATGTCCCATATTGATATAGCACCAAAATACTCTGGAGAACTCTGTGACTTCAAGGCTAATGCAACGTACCAAGAATGTCACCATACAAGGGAACTTCAAAAAGTTCATGGGAAGGGCCGAAGGTTCGGATCCCACATACAGACCGGTTCCCGCTCACTGGCTGAGCAAGGTGCAGGCGCAACACCGAGGGTTGCGATCCCGTTGCCGGACATGAAAAAAGACAAAAAGGAAAAAAAAAAAAAGTTCATGGGAAGATTCATATTATCTTTTAATGTTGTTTTAACACAAACTTTTTGAAATACCCTCGTATAAGCAGATAGAATACATTGGGAGGCTCAGAGAGGTGTAGGTTTCTCTGTCAGGAGCAAGAGAAGTCCAAGTAACAACTGGGAGTACTTTGTCAGTTATTTTCCCATAAGCCTCGCTAGCCTTAGCTTAATACAAAAATAAAAGGAGTTCAAAAGTAAAAATAAAATATCAACCCGTAAGGTTGCAAGGAGAAGCTTGATTTACTTCAAATTCATTGTCCCAAAGGATGAGCAGTTGATTAAAGATAAATGCATAAATAACACAGTGTTCATATCACTGGAGAGAGAAAGAAAAAGATAAAATAAACATACATGGAAGTGGGGTGGAATAAAGAAAAAGAGAAAGAGAAAAGCAAATAAAGCATTTAAAAGGGAAAAGAGGAGGGAAAGAAAATGAAAGAAATTAAGCTGACAGGAAGAAACATATGAAATGCAGCTGTGATGCTCATTTACTCTTCTTTTAAAATGTAAATTACTTCTGATTTTGAAGTCAAGGTCTGGATATTTTCCTGTGGAAATACAGCCATATACCCCCTAAATAGTCTTTTCCCCCACGGAGAGAAAATTAGGAAGGATAATGTAGTTTTACTGTAAGGAATTAAACAATAGTCCTAAAAACCCAAAGGCATTTCTGGGTAAGTTGCCTGCATTAGACAACAGCCTTAAAAACCTCCAAATTTCCTGGCCTGATGGAGGCACAAAGCAGCCAGAGACGTTGTTGCCTGGCAACCACGCTCTTCACCCGCAGCTGGAGTAAAACCAAATGGCCTTTCACCCTCTTCGTTAAAGGGAAGTCAGAGCGAAAGCGTTACCTCACCAGGGCCGGGCCGAAGCTCCCCGTGAGAAACGAGCCAGCTTCACTTCATCCGGGAGGCACTCGAAGGGGATGGTTTCTGATGCCTCAGTCATCGGGAACGCTTTTCTCCCCTCCGCCTCGTCTAGGTACCACCTGGAATATGAGGCTGCAAGCTTGGTGTTCTGATGTTGTATAGATGGGGAAGGAAATCACTTTCAACCTTTTGCTCCGAGTGGATTAATTCTGCAAACCAGGAAAAAGGGTTCCATTTCCCCATTTTTCATTAGGTTTGCTTTCTGATAAAACAATGACTACAAAGTGGATTTATTAGGAGAAGAGAATTGGAAATGATGAGTATAAAAAATTCTGGTTTTACATAAATGCCTGATGATTGAATTTATTTTGGGAACTTTACCTGGCTGGCTATTTTAGTGGAAATGTGAAAAGCGCCTAGAGGTGATTTAATATAAAGAATAGTGAGTGCTTTCCAAAAGAATTCATACAACCCATCCGCAAAATGGAAAATATTTCAATATACATCTTTGTGGAAATTTTAGCCTTTGCTAGAAAATCCACAGTTTTTTTTTTTTAATGAGTAAATTTCAATTAGTCCAGTTATCTTAAGATCAAGCAGTAAAATGTGAGTGGAAACTGAATACATAGCTGCATAACAGTCAGAAACAAAGCAGTGAAATCAGCTTTTAGAGTGGAGAATTCTGGTCCTTACCATGTCGTTCAGCACAGCATTGGAATCCTGGATTCTAACTTGGGTGGCATAGATATAACGTACTTAGTTTTCATTTGGATTTTTCCTTCAGATAAAATTCTGAATATAAAACATAAAAAGTATACATAGTGTGCAAATTCTTCAGGTTATTCAAATGGTATAAATTTATTTTAGTTTTATTCACTGCCAGTAATAATTACTTTTTAATACATTTATAGCACTTTTTCACATGTTTCTTTACTGTTGTGCTTTTTTTTTTTTTTTTTTTTTTTTTTGGCAGCTGGCTGGTATGGGAATCCAAATCCTTGACCTTATTCTGTTGTACTTTGTTAAATTATTTTCAAAAATATGAATTATGGAATATATACATATATTATACACACACACATTTTATTCATCTCACCACTCCATCTCCAAAGTTGAGGAGGAAATGTGTTTTTGACTCTCCACATGACTTCTCTAAGGCAGTCTTCTATGATTATCAGTAGAGGTGGAATCATTCTGAAGACTGGTCAGTGAAGGTGAAGAAGTCAGCAACTAAAAAAGAAACAGAACATCTTATAAGTAGACCTTTTATCTCATCCAGAGGTCAATTCAATTACCAAAACTTAGGTGAAAGTAGAGAGAAGTATAATTTTGTTCTAAGTTGAAGATACATCAAATCCAAAGTTTATGACTTTCACCTTC
The DNA here is from genome assembly GCF_000696425.1 of Galeopterus variegatus. NCBI lineage: Eukaryota > Metazoa > Chordata > Mammalia > Dermoptera > Cynocephalidae > Galeopterus > Galeopterus variegatus. Next base: position 116,907 of record NW_007732325.1, on the reverse strand, counting down.
CCAGGAATGGCTGTAGGGACATTCACCAAAATGATTCCCTATGTAACCTTATATTAAAAGTAAGACTTTCTAGAAATTGTATAATGTGACAAAATGTGGTCTATTTGGTCACACCAGTGATTCCCAAGTAATTAAATATTTAAGCACAAGACTATTTTCTCTTCCAGGACAGTTAGAATATTTTTGTAATAATCTATTATTAAATAGCATTTTTTTGGTAAGTCTTCATTTATAAAGATAAAATGGAAGATGACTTATTTTCTTTTATTTTAAAAATCCGTCACCATAACTCCTTTGGGGAAAAGCAATTTAGGGTAGGAGGTAAGCCCTTGAGGACCTAGGTCAGCACACAGGTTCTTAACCTGGCTACACATTAGAATCACCTAGGGTGCTTCTTAAAAACACTGATTTCCAGCCTCTCCTTTCCCCATCAAGGCTGTGATCTTGATTCCATACCTGAGTCAATTCTGTGTGAAAGAAGCACCAGTATGTGCTCATGAAGGTCTAAGTTAATTTAAGTTTAAAAATTTAGACACTGTCTTATTTTCTGGGAGATGAACTTTGGGAGACTAGTCACAGTGCTGCAGAAAAAAAAAAATGAGCACAGAATTTAATGTTATTTAAGCCTAATTGTTTTTCCTAACACCTGTGTCTCTCTATTCATGTGCTCATGTAGCCTTCCATTCTAATGTTGTATCTTAATATTTAATGTCCTAAAAAAGATAAAGAGGTTAATATTAATAAAAATATTTTAAATTATGTGGAAGTGTAAGTAGTAAAGCAAACGTTAGCTCTTACTGTTAGCACTCAGCCACATTACATTTTGATAAGTGGAGAAGGGTAGTGTTTGGGCCATATCAGCTGCACTGTGTGTACAAATCCAAGTGCCCACAGTTTACCCTATTGAAAAAAAAAATATATGCTGAGCTATTTTTCCATAAAACCATTTACATATTTCCTTTGTGTGTGTTATTTTCTGATAAAATTTTTAGTGTTTGTGTAATATTAAACCATCCTATAAAAATAGAGTGATTCATGCTTTTAAATTTTTTCTACCTCTAACGTTACTGATAAAAATTGGTGATTTATATATAAAGGATATACCTTTTGTCATTTACCACCACACACCATTTACAATTATCTGTAAATTTTATCATTCTATACCTAAAAATAGAATAAACTGTAGAGCATTCTAGGTTAGATGTACTCACCTGGCTTACTGCTTCAAGCTGGTTGAGAAGTTAGTGCTATCGCTACCTAGTTATGAGATGGAGAGATACGTTAGCTTTTCATTTACGAACAGTTCTATTTATTGGCCTCAGACTGTCCCTGTGACCTTTGTCGTTGAGTCTTGTAACTGTTAGGGTTCCTGGTTTCAAGGAAGAGGAATCAATTATGGCTAATTCAAACAGAAATGGGTTTTATTGAAAGGATGTAATACTATTTAGAATTGTCAGGAAAACTGGAGATCAGTCTTCCCTAAACAGGCAAGAATCAAGCAAAGACAGGCAGAAGAGCATTAGGTGAGGTCACTCTCCAGAAAGTCTGGTCAGAGCAGCCATTAGCTCCCCTGACCTCAGCACTGTGAGACACCACTAACACTGGGCATTACTGCAGAAACCACTGGATGCCACTGCAGTCACTCTGTATACCGCAACCAGGACTACATTTGAAACTGTCCCTTTATCTTTATATTTATTACCTGAGTCAACATCCTTGGCAGAAGCATTCAATCTGCTAAGCCAATATCACCTGCCCTTATGCCTTAAACATCAGAGGTCAGGGAAAGGGAAGTTTATCTTCCTTTGACTTCCACACTGGGAAGTGGGGCTCTAGATCACACCAAGATTCTAGAAAAGGGGTATTTCTTAAAATGCAAAAGAGGTTTGGAAGATGAACAGCCAAAAAAAAAGGAATATTTCTACCACACCTCCCAAAGACTACACATGTGAACATAGTAACTCTATTTATAAATGGAGGTTGGGAGAGGGGGGTATACATTCTATTGATAATGAATATGTAGAATCAGCTTCAAATATTACAGAATTATCATTAGTTAACTTAGAATGGTGGACTCTGGGATCAGGTACAATTTCTATGTTTCCGTTTTGATAACTGTGACCAAGGTAGATCATGAAAGCAGTTATTAGGAACCTTACACATATGTGATGAATAGATTGCCAACATGATGTTATTTATTTTTATTTTTATTTTTTTTTTGAGACCGGCTGCACTGCACTCAGCCAGTGAGCACTGTGAGTGCACCGGTCATCCCTATATAGGATCTCTCCCGAGTGTGCCATGGGCTCAGCCCCCAACATGATGTTATTTGCTAGGCAGAAGATTTGATGGCTAAAAATTGAACATTGTTTCTAATGAATAAATAAATTTACAACACATCAATATGTATGTCATGTAAGTAAAGCAGCGGTTAAAGGGATTTTCATAGTTTTAAGTGGTTATATTAGAAAATAAGAATGATTTAAAATCAGAAATTTGTTTTCATCTTAGAATCAAGAAGAAGAACAAATTAGTAGAACAAAGAAAATTTTAAAAGATCAGAGGAAAAGACTATAAAGCAGAAAACAATGTGGATAATTTAAAAAGCTGAATTAGGTTCTTTGAAAATACCCATCAATGTAATTCATTATATTAATAGAACATAAAATGAGACAAAACCATCTCAACAGATGAAGAAAGTATTTTACAGAAGTCAACAGCTATTCAAGATTTTTAAAAAGTATTTACTAAGTTAGAAATAGTAATTAATGGGACAGGCAAATCATAAAGAAAAATATATATTAAGTACAAGAAAAAGTGCTTAACATCATTAGTTATCAGGAAAATTCAACTTAAAACCACAATGACTTACCTTTACACATTCACTACAATGGGTAAAATGAAAAAGGTTGACCATACAAAATGTTGGTGAAGATGTAGAGGAACTGGAACCCTCACACGTTGCGAAGGGAACTAAAATGATGCAGCCACTATGGAAAATGGTTTGGCAGTTTCATATAAAGTTAGCACGTGACCCAGCAATTCCACTCCTAGGTATTTGCATGAGAGAAATAAGAATACATGTCCACCCAAAGACCTGTACACAAATGTTTACAGAAGCTTCAAGCATAATAGCCTAACACTGGAAAAAAAATAAATCATTCATCAGCAGGAGAAGGGATAAACTGGTATTTAATACAATGAAATACTACTAAATAATAAAAAGGTACATGCAACAATATGTGAATCTCAAAAGCATTATACTAAGCAAAAGAAGCAGGTGAAAAGAAAGTGTGTGTGCATTTGTGTGTTTATAATTACATGATTCCAGTTATATAAAGTTACTGAACAGGCAAACTAATGTAAAGAGAAAAAATGAGAAAAGTAGTTTCCTTGAAGTTTGGGAAGGGGGATTACAGAACTTCCTGGTCAAGAAAATATATGTTCTATAACCTGTTACGGAATGGGCTACATGAATGTATGAATTTGTCAGACCTCATTGAATTGTATCCTTATGATTTGTGTATTTTAACTTATATGGATTTTTATTTCAAAAGTAAATCTTTAACAAATATTAAGTTCTAGTTAGTAGGTTTGCTTTTGCAGCTCATCAATTCTGAAACTCCCTTTTGTGTATTCTAAGCTTGAGCAAGCTAATAAATATGTCGAAGATAACGGAGCAAGGTTTCTCATTTATACACATATACATACATATTTTCTGTTTCTATTCACTGAGAGGACATAGAAGCAATGACACACCAGTATCAGTGCCACACCTACTTTCCAGATCTTGGTTTCTAAATTTCATTTTCCACTAAAGTGAACTAGGACTCCTGAGAAAAATAGTTGATACCAGCACTAGGGCAGGGAAAGTACAAGATAAGACTGAACCTCTTGTTGTGACTGACAGAAAGTACAGAAGAAAGGAATAGGGGAAAACAGTTTGGTAATTTCATATAAAGTTAACACATGACCCAGCAATTCCACTCCTAGGTATTTGCATGAGAGAAACAAGAATACATGTCCACCCAAAGACTTGTACACAAATGTTTACAGAAGTCAAACAAATACATGGGTCAGCTTGAGAAGATTCCCACTGGCCAAATCTGAGACAATTTGACCACCAAAATAAACATTGATCATAATGAGCTTTTACCTGGTACAAACCTAGGAATCCATGACTTCGTGCTGACATAAATAAATAGATAAACAGACATAAATAAATAGAAGAATGAAGAGAGAATGATGGAGTTAGAAAACAATAAGTGGGGGACCGGCCCGGTGGCACACTGCTACAGTGCGCCGCTTGGGAGCGCGGTGGCGCTCCCGCCGAGGGTTTGGATCCCACATACAGACCGGTTCCCGCTCACTGGCTGAGCGAGGTGCGGGCGCAACACCGAGGGTTGCGATCCCGTTGCCGGTCCCAGTCCGGTACGGGCGCAACACTGAGGGTTGCGATCCGTTGCCGGACATGAAAAAAGACAAAAAGGAAGAAAAAAAAAGAAGAAAACAATAAGTGGATGCCAATTTTAGTAAATAAAAGTTTGATGAACAGGATATTTACATAGTCTTAAAGTATTTCTCCACAGGTACTTATTAAGAAGGGAAAATAGCGGCTTTACCATGGTGGACAAAACTGATATCACCAATATTAGTGCACTCTGTGTTGATAACACCAAGGTCAAGGGTTCAGATTCCCTTACTGGCCAGCCACCAAATAAAAATATATACATACATTAGTGCACTCTGAATCATGTGTCCCCAATACGATTCACTGAAAAGAAAAAAATATCATGTCAATAGAATTCCTGACAAAAAATTCATAATCTGAAACTAATAATGATGAAACATTAGATAAACTCAAATGGAAGTATATTCTATGAAATAATTGACCAGAACCCTTCAAAAATTTAAGGCCAAAAAGATCAAGTCTGACTGAGGATCTGTTTCAAACTAAAGGATACCAAAGAGACAAGAAAAAGAAATGCAATCTGGGCTCTTGGGTTGGATTTTGAAGAGGGAAAAAATAAGGAAATGTTCTGATTTTGATAACTATGTTGTCAACAAGTAAGAGAATGATCATGTTCTTAGGAAACGCAATGAATTATTTAGCAGTAAAAATTCATGATGTCTGGTTTATTTTCAAATGATTCAGAAAAAAATAATATGCAAGTATATAGAGAGTAAGTAAATGAGATAAAATATAAACAATTGGTGAACCTTGATATAGGTTACATGGGTATTTCTATTTCCTTGTACTATTCTTAAACCCTTTCTGTAAGTTCAAAAGTATATCAAAATAGAAAGTTACATATAAATAAAAGTCAGACCCCCCCTACCCACTCATTCCCCAAAACACAGAGGTTTAGTAAGTCAAAAAAGAATACTGAATTCCAGTGTTCCTGGGCCCAGGGTCTTTGGAGAATAGTTCCTAAACATAGAGAGAAAGAAAGCTCTTCTTTTGCCCTACTAGGAAAAGTCCCTGAAGGTAATACATGCCTTCATCTCAGAGTATATAATGATCTGGTTCTATTTTGTTTGATTGCAAGCATAGAGGTAGGAAAGCAAGATTCAGGTTGACTATTCTTTTGCCTTAGGAAAAAAGTCTTTTATTGTTACTGAAATTTTTTTGATACATTTTTTAGAAATGATAAAGAAAACTTTTTTCTAAACTAGATGGATATTTGTAAGCCTAGAGCTATTCCGAAGACTGGAAATGCACAGGGCAGTTTGAGCACTGACTATCATTAAGTGTGTGAGGTTTAAGCATTCTGTTTAGGGAGATCAAGATTCTTTTTGTTTGAGAAGGAAAAAGACTGAGGTAACTGGGAGTGGGATCCCAGGACACTTGTATTCTTTCTCTTGCCAGAATATTTCTTCCTCTCTATATATCTTGTGGTCCGTAGCCTTTATGTGATAACTTACAGCATATTTTTCACCCACTAATGAATCCTGATTAGAATTCAATCCTTGAAAATAGTATTTTTGACCAAGTCACATTGGGAAGGATAAGTATCTTTCAGATATGTCCTCAGTAAGTCTGAAAAAAATCCATAATAATAAATTACCCATTTTTAGAATTTGCAATATTTATTGGAAGTGATACTTTCTGTCATTCAATTAGATGTAAAATGCTTAATATATAAACTTTTTATAAGAAGACATACATTTTGTCAGGCTAGGCTAGCTCAGGCTAATACCTGGTGGGATGAAAGACAATCTCACTCAAAGTCTATTTTCTTATTGTTGATCAAAACATTTTAAAGCAAAACAATTAATTCTCATTACATTAAAAATTTGTTTGTATTCAACCTCCTAAATTATCTCATCCTTTACCACCTCTCTGTTCCTCAGTTTCCTCATATGTAAAATGGAAATTATGAGTGTTCAATGAAATAACATATATAAAATCCTTAGTACAGTTGCTGGCACACAATAACTGCTCAATAAATGGTATCCATATATAGATTATTTTATATTATATATCTTCAAGTTAAAAACACCATATTGAACACAAGTTTATCAGTTTGGAGATAAAAAGAAAAGATATGTCAGAAAACTTTGAGCAGACAGAGCAGCAAAAACATTGGTGGATAGAATCTCAGGCTAGTAGTGTGCAGAGAGGGATGCTGATAAAAAATGAGCTGGTTTCTACCACCAGCCCCTACAGAATCCTAGCAAAGCTCAGGACTTAGAAGCATTTGTTACAGAGGAGGGCAGAAAGTTACAGAGGAAAGTGTGCATAGGGTGGGGTGGGTAGAGGAGGGAGATGAATGGTAGGTTGAAAGTCTATGTTCAGCACCCTCAATTTTCCTTCTCCACTTATACACTCAATAAAGTAACCAGAGACCCAGTCACAAGAGTCAGAAACTTGAGGTTTTATCTCTGAAAATTGAATAGATGAAGATAAGATTATTGGAATGTGGGGCACATAGCAGAGCAAGAATGAGGCACATAATTGAAAATGAGAATAGTTATTGAACACTGTGTACACAACAGACCAATCCCAAAACCTCTGCCTCAGCCCACACAGAATACTGGAAGCCAATGGTAGAAGACTGGACAGTATTTTTCTGAAGAAATTAAAAGATACCTCCCTGCACTGATATTTGGGTTCTGTGCGATTAGCCATCATTCAGACCAATTTCACAAGAGTAAGGCGTGCTCTTTGCAAGCACCAGTGATCACAGAGCTTCCAAACTAAATTTGAGGACCTTCTTAAGTAAGAATAGTCACCAAAGACTGGAGACCATGCAGAAAATCTCCAGAATATGAGAGAGAAGCCACTAAGAAAACCAAGAAAAGACATTCAGAGGAAAGGTAATGCAGAAAATGCAAAAACATCTCAAAATTAAAACCAAAATGAAAATTACATCAGGGAGATAGAAGTTTTTCCATCAACCCAAAAATGGACGATATTTAGAAGGAACAGATCTTAGTAGTTAAAAATAACATAGTCAAAACAAAAATTTCTACAGCAACTTGGAAATAAATAAAATGATAAGAAAATAGAAAAGTGAGATAAAAGCTAAGAACTGAGAGCCTCAAACTAAGAGCTCCAATCACCAATTAAAATGAGTCTATAAAGAGAATAGAAGTGTCATGGGGATAAAAATATTTTTTAAGACGACACTTTTTCATAACTAAAGAGTGTACATTTTTCAGACTGAAAAAAAAATCCGGAAAGTACCAGCACACTTAATTTTTAAACAAATACCAAAAACAAAGCATATTGTCATGACATTTCAGAACACTATGTTAAAGGATAAACATAAACAATTAAAAAAAAAAAAGAGGTGTCACATCTAAAAAGAAGACTCAGAATGACATCAGGCTTTACATCAAAACCACATGCTTCGTCAGAGAAAAACTGGTTCTCAACCTAGAATTTTTTCATTCAAGGATAAGAGTAGAATAAAGTTATTCTCAGACATGCAAATATTCACAAATTTTTCTTCTCTTTCTTAGGCAGCTGCTGGAAAGGTGTGTGTAATAGAAAAAGTTTCTACACAGGCATTAATGCCAGAGTTTGGCAAATCAACTGTTTTCTTATAACTTAAATAATCGCTCATACATGATAGTAAGGGAAAAAAAGAGTCTACCTATAAGTGATGGATAAAGACAAAATTTTAAACATATTGTGTAAAATTACAAGAGCTTCTGATCAAAATGGAGGAATAGTCCATACCCAGTGACACCCTCTGAAAAAGAGTCTACCTATAAGTGATGGATAAAGACAAAATTTTAAACATATTATGTAAAATTACAAGAGCTTCTGATCAAAATGGAGGAATAGTCCATACCCAGTGACACCCTCTCCCACAATCAACCAATTTACAACTATTAAAAAGCAGCAACAGCCAAGCTGGGGCTGATAGAGCTCAGGGGAAGAAGAGGAGAGACCTACAGAGTGCATGAAGGCAAGAGAAGCCACGGTGACAGAAAAGAAGGACCCCTCTGACCATTTTGAGCCCCAACCACTCCAAGCTTGGCCCCAGTGAGCACATAGAGCAAGAGCTGGAAAAAGCCATGGCTGTGCCTTGCGTAGAAATTTGCTTGGAGTCTGCAGGGGAGAAGAAGAGGGCCTTGGTGGCCCCCAGGCCAGCAAGACCACTAACAGTGTTCCCATGGACCCACATAGGACTGAGGGGCCACAGAAAACTGAAAAAAAGGAGCCACTCAGAGGCCAGTGAGTCATTGCAAGGGAACGGTGCAAGGCCTGTCCCATGGCAGATGTTTGGAGTGCAGGGACTGCAGGAGACTGGCCCACCAGGGTAACATTGGGGCAGAGCATGGACAGCTAATCTGCCCTCCAGTCAGCACAGGCCCACTCAGTGGAGACTGGTCAGGATTATAGAACTGCAGGGGGTGCAGTTTGCTGCAGAGACTGAGGCTCAAACCAGAGTTTCCACACAACGCAGGTGTACTGGACCTCACAAGACCTAGAAGTGCTTACAGTGCAAGCAATTAAAACCTAAGCTGCACAAAAAGCCTTCCCCAGAGAATCAGCAACAAAGTAGCAATTTAGCTCAACCACAGGACTCAAGTGCTTATTCCCTTAAGAAGTTCCACCATTTTAGAAGTAACCAAAGGACAGCAAATTAGTTCCAGTGC
>NW_007732325.1:100358-106779 GCF_000696425.1 Galeopterus variegatus | reverse complement strand
AAAGAAATAAAAAAGGAGGGTGGTGTATGTGAGACAAATTTTTATCAGAGAAAATTCATAGATAGTGTTTAAAATTGATCATCAAAAATTGTTTTATAGTGTATCTTCATATGCCTATAATTGGTTTGGATCTATAATGATATACTTGAAGAAACTGTCTGTTCCCATTCCCTATCTTCTCATGGAAGCCCAGTTCTAAGAGAAGACGAGCAGAATAAGAGAGAAATTTAAAAATCACAGTGAGCTGCCAGCAGCTGTCCATTGCAGCACCGTGGCTTACATATACCGGGAGGAAGTTATGGCTCCAGCAGCAGCAGAGGGTTGCACTCGAGTCACTGAGATCCGCAGCTGCCAGTGCTGGTGAGTCCATCTCTGAAAGACCGGGACACAATTCACCTATTGGCTGGAGAGATATATGAGCAAAGCAGAACAACTAGAGCACCCCCCACCCGCCACCCCACCCCCTGCCAAAGTCCACATCCAGCCCAGCCCCCTGGGCTCCCCTGCTGGAATGAGGGGTGTGCCACAAAACTCGACCACACCGCCTTCCTCTTCCTCCCACCCTAACCCCCTCCACTTTCCCCTCTCCCCTTACTCCCCAACTGCTCCACAATATCTTAGGATGTACAAAAAATTATAATAATAAATAAATAATTTTTTTTAAATAGTAAATAAAATAAAATAAAATCACAAGCTAACCAATGTAGAAAATAAAAAGTGATAAAACTGCAAAGAAATAAAAAAGGAGGGTGGTGTATGTGAGACAAATTTTTATCAGAGAAAATTCATAGTGTTTAAAATTGATCCTCAAAAATTGTTTTATAGTGTATCTTCATATGCCTATAATTGATTTGGATCTATAATGATATACTTGAAGAAACTGTCTGTTCCCATTCCCTATCTTCTCATGGAAGCCCAGTTCTAAGAGAAGATGAGCAGAATAAGAGAGAAATTTTGTCCCCATCTGTCCTTTTCTGTCTCGGAAGTTATGGCTCCAGCAGCAGCAGAGGGTTGCACTCGAGTCACTGAGATCCGCAGCTGCCAGGGCTGGTGAGTCCATCTCTGAAAGACCGGGACACAATTCACCTATTGGCTGGAGAGATACATGAGCAAAGCAGAACAACTAGAGTATATACTGAGAAAATGCTAACACTTACGAGTTTAAGACACTAAGTATAGTTCAGCTCCACCCCATTGGCAGGCCCAGCACAGCATCAACAGGGAGATCTCAGCCATCTCTTTTTTTAAAAAATGTGCAGATCAGAAGCTGGGGCAAAGGTCAACAGAGACTCTGATTCTGATTAAAGGTGTCATTTCTACCAACACTCCAGCCAAATCTCTTTTGAAAAATCTAAGAGGCAGAAGCAGTGGTGTGTGCTGGAAGCCTACCAGTCCATTAGATGAAGCTACCCATTGAGCGGACTTGGGCACAAATTGCTAAAGCAAGTCTTCCTGGAGAAAACTCAAATTTGGAAGACCTAAGGAGAATTTTTATATTTGAGATCTAAGATTATCACTCACTATATTCCTGGAACACTTCTCTCAACAACTCCTAGTAGAATTGTGAGAATTCTCTGAACCTCAAGTTGGGTGACAACTGCAGAAAGCTCTTGGCTGTTATCAGCCAAGCTACAGATTTCTGCAGAAACACGCTTTTTTCTGAGTGACATACCCTGCAAACACAAAGCTTGGTGAGTGAGAGGCATCTGACTGGGGACAAGCTGCTGTAAGCGGCTTCAGATAACACATCACAGTGTACTTTCTTCAGATTATATTACACACAAACACACATACACACACACATCACTGACAACATCCTATAACATCTGCATGAATTAGAGAAAAAAAGGCAACTCTATCATTGAACATGAAATACAAAATATGTTTCATGATAGGACATGAAAAGCAAGGTACATAATTTGTGATTCACAAGTCTGAATTCAGTTTGTTCTGCAACAGTACAAATATTGCAAGTTTTTTAACCAAGGATGTTGTGGGGAGATCTACCAAGGGCATAATGAATTATACTCCTCTAATTCTAATCCCTCTGTTCTGTAGTACCCTGTGAGGAGGAGCAGGGGAAACTGACGATACGTTCTGCTCTGACAGCCAGGCTTTTCTCTGATTGGGCTGTGGTATAATCTCTGAATTCAGTTTGTTCTGCAACAGTACAAATATTGCAAGTTTTTTAACCAAGGATGTTGTAGGGAGATCTACCAAGGGCATAATGAATTATACTCCTCTAATTCTAATCCCTCTGTTCTGTAGTACCTTGTGAGGAGGAGCAGGGGAAACTGACGATACGTTCTGCTCTGACAGGCAGGCTTTTCTCTGATTGGGCTGTGGTATAATACTTTTTCCCTGTTTTCAGATGACGTCCATGTTGTCCTTGTCCTGTTTCCAGTTGTCCTTGTCCTCCTTCTAGTTTAAACACTGGCCTGTGAATAAGATTAGGCTTTATATTCCTCCCTCTCTCTATTTCTTTCCCTTCATCCTCCGTGGTCTGTCTCTGGGTATTGATCCCTACCTATAAGCTGAGAGTCTTCCCTTCCACCTGCCAATCCTTTCTCCCCTTGCCATCCTCATGACAGAGTGGTATAGCTGTTTCAGAATATGCTGTATTATTTATCTATTGCTGTGTAAAAAATTAGCCCAACTGAGGTGGTTGAGAACACCAGCAACCATCATCTCTCAGTTTCTGTGTGTCAAAAGTCTAGGCATGGCTTAGCTCCCAGGCTCAACTGGGAAGGATCCATTCTGATGCTCTCTCATGTGATTACTGACACAATTCATTTCTTTGTAGCTGGTGAAATGAAATGAGGCCTCAGTTTCTCATGGGCTGTTGATCAAAGGCCTTCCTTATTTCATACTATGTGGACCTCTCCATAGAGTATCTTACAACACAGCATGACAGCGTGCCTCATGACATTGAGCCAACTATAAAGCAAGAGAGAGCGCAAGCAAGTGAGAGAGTGCTAGCAAGATGGAATCACTGTCTTTTTTAATCAAGTCATGGAAGTAATACCCAATTAATGTTGGTGAATTCTATTCATTAGACACATGTCACTAGATCCAGTCTGTATACAAGGAGAGGGGATTACACAAGGGTGTGAATACTAAGAGGTGGGGATCATTGGGGGCCATTTCAGAGGCTGCCTACTAAGCATGCTCAGAGTAAGGGGGAAGGAAAGTGTCTGTAGAGGTTGGAAGAGAGCAGAAGGTTGGAGCCGTGTCAGAAGCTGCCTTCTGCCCTTGCTCTATGGCTTATCTACTCCAGTCCCCATCTGTCCTTTTCTGTCTCCTTTGATCCAACATCCTAGACTCTTGCTTTGCCTTACCATAAGGTTCTATACTCACCGAACCCTTCGTTTTAACTATTTGCCTGACTGCCTAATTTTCTGTCCTGCTCAATATCAATAACTAATATTTATATATCAGTGTATATATAGATTAAAAAGTATTTCCCTGTAAGGACCTGAGTTTCAAGAAAGGATATGACTAAAAGACAGAAAAGCAGTGGTCAGAAAAGTGGAAACATCCATTCAGTGGTCAACCATTAAGAAGCTTGTGTTTTCCACTTGAAACTAGATTCACTAAATCAGTCGCTGTAAACCTAGGGTATTATTTGCAAACTAGAGAGTTTTATCACTCAGTTCTTCTAAAAACGTTAGTAAATTTAATGTAGTTGATGCTTAATTACTGTAATAAACTCAGAGAGTTGTGAGAGTTGCAAATTTTAAGTAGAAAGATGTCACATTTATTTTGAATATAACCATAGAAACTGAGTTAATACAAAGTCGTTTTGCTTATTAAGGTCAGGTTCTGACAGTGGTTGCCATGGTTGTGGATGGCTTTCATTGACTGCATAACAATTAGAAACATATTCCTAAAAACTGATTTTTCTGGTAACCAGGGACTGAAGTGAATGCAGATATAGAGATCCTCTGTACTTTGATCTGGCATTTCTTCCACAGACACGGTCATAGCAACATGCAAAATCAATCAGCAGAAAATACTTATTTATGTCAAATATGGATTTTCCAACATATAGCTTATGAAAACACCTTTTATGTGGGTAATGACTAGAGGGAAAAAGTAGACTGTCTGATGCCCAGTAATTACAGGCTGGTGTTGTTTTATTCACCTGTAGTCTATCATTAAGAAACCTAAAACACCCAAAGCAGATCAGGATACAAATTGCGGCTCAAATGGGGAAAGAAATGAGAAAAAAGGAGAGATAGTTATTTATTCTATCGTGTGCTCCCCGACCAACACATCACATTGTATTGCATTTGGGTGTCCTTTTATTTAGATAAAGGCATTTAAGTGACAGCTGATGAACAGTGAGTTTGTATTCCAGGAACAGTCTCTCATAGATTTGGATTACATACAGATGAAAAATATCCCATATGGCTTCTGAACAAAATGAATGGCTGCAAGCCCTGAAAAGTTCTAGTGGAAAGGTTGGCAAGCTAAAAGGTTAATTAAAATTTGACTCTGCAAGATGGATACTTTTATTTATAGAACCTTCGGCTGATTTTCAGCAGCCATGTTTTCTCCTAATTAAAATAATATGAACAGCTAATAGCAATCAGCTTAAAGAACTGAATATTTTAGAGAAAGGGATGATTCATAGGCTTTTTAATAATCATTTTACAGTAGGTGTCTTCAATAAAGAGCGCGTAAAACATTTGTATTCAGCCATTGTCTGGTTCAAATGTCAGGAAATATTAAGTTGGAAATAATGAGGAGCGAATTATTTAAAGCTGTCTAAAATAAGTCATTGATATTATCATGCAAATTTGATATTTCCCTAAAGGTTCTGGAATCATTCTCTGACATGGCATAACTTATGAACTCTAAGAAAGTGGACGATTAGAAACATTATTAAAAAAATGGGAATTTCCCTATATATTCACAAACATAAATGCACAGGCAAATAATATTTAAGAGAAGCAAAAGATGAAAACATTATGCACACATTCAGAGATAAATAGAAATAAAGATATAGATAAGAATCATCTCATCATTATAACTTCTGTAGGATTAAGCATCCTTTTTTCCCAAAATCACTGCGAATGATCCTGAATGGAAAAATGGAAAGGAGTAAAAAGCAAAGAAACATGTCAGAAATATAGACTTTGTGGATGAACATACACACCCACTTCCACAGAAACAGCTAATCCATCCCCCACCCGCACTCCCCAGTTTTTCTTTTCCTTTTATTTCTGAATAATAAACCCTTTGAATTTTAACAGGGCATATCACATCTCAAAAGCAAGACTACGTTTCCCCACGTTCTATAAAGATAAACAAGAGCTTGGTTCTGCCCAATGGAATGAAAGTAGAGGTGCGTTCATCTCCTGCGTGTGTCTGTCTCCTCTTTCTCCGTTTCCACTGGCTGGAAGGGAGAGGCAGTGCACCAGCCAGAGCAACCTTCTGAGATAATGGGTGAACTTGAGAATGCAGGGTTTGCTAGTCTGAACGATTAAATGAAAGGAGCCTGGGTCTCTAACATCAACATCGTGGAGGGTCTAACCAGTCCTGGATTGCTCCATGAGAGGCAGTGCACCAGCCAGAGCAACCTTCTGAGATAATGGGTGAACTTGAGAATGCAGGGCTTGCTAGTCTGAACGATTAAATGAAAGGAGCCTGGGTCTCTAACATCAACATCGTGGAGGGTCTAACCAGTCCTGGATTGCTCCACCTGGACTTGTACTTCACAGAGAAATCAATTTCTACCTTTAAATCTACTGTTGTTTTGTTCCGTTGTCACTTCAGGCTGAACCAAATCCCAATTAATACTCTGTGGGATGTGAATTTACACTAGAGAAACAGGCAACATCTCCACAATTTAAGATATGCCTCTAGACTTTTAATACATATGAATACAAGTCTCCATGGAGAGACATAAGTGCACTAGACCAATTATTCTCAAACTTTCACTGTATCAGAATCCCGGGAAGGCCTGTTAAAATACAGATTGCTGGAGCCCACCCACAAAGATCTGATTCAGTAGTTCAGGGTGGGACCAAGTATTGGCATTTCGGACATCCTGCCAGGTGATGCTGATGCTGCCTGACTACAGAACACACACGATGTCTCGCTGCCCCGGAATACACCTCCACTTCTAACATACGTGTATTTTGTAAGTGTCACAGCAAGATACCCTGTAATCAGGATATTCTAATTTTTAAATGTCATGCAAGGTAACTTTTAACATCCTGGAATACCTTACCGTTCACCTAACAAGCTCCACACCTTCATTATTTTAAGTTAATGACAGCTTATTAAAATAGTGAAAGGAAAATAGTACATAATAATGATTTTATTAATTATTCACTGCAATAGAATTTATCTCAAGTTCTACTTCAGAAATATATAAACAGTCAGATTTAGAAAAATTATAGTGTTTTTTTTT
>NW_007732325.1:96906-99788 GCF_000696425.1 Galeopterus variegatus | reverse complement strand
TTTTTTTTTACAGGGGCAGGAGGTATGTGAGTATTTAATCATTTGTTTCAGAATCACCTAGAGCACTTATTAAAAATGAAGATTCTGGGCCCCATCTTGCACCTACTGAGTCAGAGTACCTGAAGTTAGGGCTTAGGAATCTTTTATTTCATCAGCTCCCCAGAGGATTCTTAACCCAAATGCTTGCTAATCTTTGACCTTGTTGAAATGTCATCAGAGATTCCAGCTCAGACTCAAGGAGGATATTTTCCAGCATGAGTCAGCATAAAGTAGACAACCAGAAAGACCTACAGAATGCTGCAGCCAAAAAGCTTGAAACCCACCCATAGTAACCAGGGGGATAGCTGATGGTGTGAAATAGCAAGCAATCAGAAAAAGAAATTGTGTCTGAATAATGGAATCCTTCTACTGAACACTGTGCTTGAGAGGTGTTTTTTCTCACTCAACTTCATGCAAATATATGAAACCCATGTAGTCAAAAAAGGCACTGCTTTATGCAGAAGGCACTGGCAGAGATATACTGAGGAAAAAGCCACATCCCTATTTTTTTCAGCATTGCAGAGTCCTAAGCAGTAGCAAATAGACAAGGAATAATAACTAGAGTGGTCGAAAAGCTGATTCTACCTCCTTAGCATCACTCCAGTCCATTCACTTATATTGAGTTCCTCTCCCACTCCCGCGGTTCAGGACACCACCAAGTCTCTCCCTGACTACTGCAATTACATCTTAACTGGCTTCCCCCTCTCTAGTCTTACTCACCTCTAATAAATTCTTCACAGTGCCACCAGAATGACTTTCTAGACACAAATCTAATCATGACATTCTATCATTTCAAATATTTTGAGCTCCTCATAGTCATGAGGATAAAGTCCAAGTTTTCTACTACAGAAAAAAAGGCACTTCATGATCTCACCCTTTCTCACCTCTCCAGCATCATCTCTCACCACCACCCTCCTCTTACTTTATATTTGCACCATATCGAACTACTTACAGTTCCTCTAAGTTGCCCCACTCTCTCATCTCCGGGCTTTTCCCTCTGCCTGGAAAGCCCTTTCCACAAATCTCTACCCACTCATACCTTTTCTTCCTGGGTAACTCCCACTCAGCTGTCAGGACTCAGCTCAGATGTCATCCCTTTTTGGAAGTCTCATCTGACACCTCCACCCTGGCCTGGATTTCCATCATCATTATTTGTGGAGTCATTTCTCATTATTATCTGTGGAGTCCTCTCTCTCACACACATCCTTGACAACTGAAACTGTGTCTTAGACGTTGTTATAGTTTCTGACACATTGTAGGCATCTAAACATGTTCGTTGAATGAATGAACAAATAAATAAGTGCATTTATCAATGAATTGCAGTTGGTAATGTTGAGGTAGAAAGAAACTACTTTGTAGTGTCGAGACTGAACCTTGAGCAATTGCTGACAGCTGGAAGCTTAAGGAATGTAGTAATGATAGCAGCTAATACTTCTATTCTGTTTTTAAGTGCCAGGCATTGTTTTAAGCACCTTATGTATGCACAGCTTATAAGGTGAGTTCTTTTATTATCTCCTGTTTTACACACAAGGAAGGAACAAAGGCACAGGAAAGTTATACAACTTACCTGACATTAGTAGCTGTAAGAGCTGAAATTCTAGTCTAGCTCCAGAGTTCATACTCTGAGCCACTACACATGCACACATGAGAGGATGAGCTGTGATACCAGGAAGCTACCAGACAGCATGGCATATGCCACCACTGAGGGAAATGGGAGCAGTTGACGTCCACCAAAAGGAAATGCAGAGCCAGCATGTTTGGAGAACTGTATTTCCAAAGATGTAGCCTAACTCCGGCTGTTTTTCAGATGCATTTATTCTCTCTCACTAATTTCCCTATTTCTTTTCTCTTGTTCTTAAGATACATACTAATGACGTTGCTATTTCCTAACCCAAAATTCTAACTGCAAATCCAAGCAATAGAAACCATTCCTGGGCCAATATTTGTCCTTGATGTACTTCTCACACTCTATCATGTGATCTTATGAACTATTGAACAGTGATGTCCTAAGAAAAACTAAGGAACAGGGAATTTGCCTTGGTGCTTACTCCATCCAGCTTTCAGGATCTGCCTGTTTTTGTGCCCTTTCTCACACAGAACACTGTTGTTCCCACAAGACACTTCCAACAGTACCCCATATTCTGGGTGTTTTCTTTTGGGCTCTGCTTAGCTTCCACTTCCTTCAAAACTCACTCATATCCACATAACCAGAAATTCCCTATTAAAAAATAACCAGTTGATCTAGATACCAGGATGCAACCAGATGAGCATGGCATACGGACCTTAGAAGTAGAGGCTGTAGCAGAAAGAAGGTAAACCAGAAGATGAATGAAGGAAGAATTGCCTCAGAAGCACTATTGGACTCAACGCTATTAATGGTCTCAGCAATAGTCCGTTATTAAGATACTAGTTAGCACTTTGCAATGCCACGCACCTCGCCAGTCTATTATAAGCAGCTCCAGGCCAGAAAGAGATGCAGTCTACCTAATTAACTTAGGTGACCCAGTGCCTCTACCTCCTGCTATCTCACCTGCTTTCCAGGTTTCTGTTTTGGCAAAATCTTCACCACAACCCTTCCTCAGCTCTCGGCTTAACATGGCAATTCTGCCATTCAGTCTTGGTTCCTTTCCACACATGCTTACCCTTGATCTCAAATACATATCCAATTTCTACTGGGCTTCTCATTCTTTCCTCTGTTTCGATCATTTCGGAATTTTTATGCCTCATGTCAGGATGGGTACATTGGTATAAGGGTTTTCTTGGCTAATCCTTGACTACACTGGTGATTTAAGTTTAAGCTTTATTCAACTTTTTGTTAACTCTGTATACTTTTTGTCCTATTG
>NW_007732325.1:94854-96152 GCF_000696425.1 Galeopterus variegatus | reverse complement strand
TACCCTTGATCTCAAATACATATCCAATTTCTACTGGGCTTCTCATTCTTTCCTCTGTTTCCATCATTTCGGAATTTTTATGCCTCATGTCAGGATGGGTACATTGGTATAAGGGTTTTCTTGGCTAATCCTTGACTACACTTGTGATTTAAGTTTAAGCTTTATTCAACTTTTTGTTAACTCTGTATACTTTTTGTCCTATTGTGGACTCCGTGCCTCTCTAAAAGTTCCGAGTTAAATGGATCTCTTTAGGCATTATTGAGTAGAGATACTGGAACTGAGTAGAAGAAGCCATCAGATTGGGGAGCCCCATAATGAGGGTACTTGGACATGGTCTCTGTTGGAATGGTATCTCTTATAAATACCCCATGGATTTTCTGGTCCATCTGTCACCTGTACCACCAGGGCCTCTTACATCGTTCTGGCAGCACAGACAGGAAAATTACCTAAGTGGTTAGTTTTAAGTTTTTTTCAAATTATCCATGTGATGGTATTGATGCTACTCACGGTTTTAAATAGCTTTAAATGTTTGATCAATTTTGATTTTGAGCTACTTTTTTATTTTCAGTATTAATTAATTTGAGATTAAAATATTCAACTTTGCATTTATTACTGAGATTTATTTTACTGATTCTTGCACAAAAACTATATATTTCTCTTTCCAAATCCCACAGGGTAAAATACAAACCTACATGATGAATAGAAATATTTCTTTTATCATACTGGTCACTCTCTTAGAAACAATCATCTCTTTAAAGTCTACACTTTGAAAAAGCTCTTTGTTTTACAGTTCAAAGTGAATTAATCAGAGAAGATGCCAGCTTGGAGCAGAGGGCAATAAATGTCTCTATCCAGTGACCAGGAAAGGCATTAATTATAGTCTTCACAGAACAACAGTGCAAACCTCCCTACTCTGCTTCAGAAACATCTCTCATTTCCTTTCCATTGGGATAAAGCTCTGCATTCATATTTTGTCCACTACTATTGCAAAGAAGATGATAATGTAACTGACAGGTCAGGCTCGGCTTGCCCTCTTACCTTAAACAAATGACCTGAAAGTCCAAAAGTTGATGCAAGGACTGGAAGGTTTGTTCAGATTACCAGTACTCAACTAAATGTCTAACCAAGCAAACAAACAAAGAGAAAAGAGGAGCAGTGGGGTCCAGTTTAGCCTAGTCCTAATTGGAGGGGCCAACCTATTCCATTAACAGTAATTGAAAGAAGAAGTTCTCCCCATTGTTTTCAGCATAAAGAAGAAAAGTATCAACTAGATTTAAATCAGAAAAACAAAGCATAGC
>NW_007732325.1:89823-93912 GCF_000696425.1 Galeopterus variegatus | reverse complement strand
ATCCAGGGACTCCAGGAGAGATCTACTAGCAGCAGAGAAATGGCAGCAAAATAGTCCTGGTGGCCATTTGCCTCTTGCAGCTGGAGTCCTCTCCAGTGCCCAAAGCTTCCCAATTTTTGCCAGTGATTACATTAGGCTCTCAGTTTCCAAAGTCATAGAAATGAACAATGTACCCAAATAGCAAAGTAAGCAACGCTTTATTAAAAGAGGAGATAGACTTATGTATAAGGGAGGTAGAGATAGTAAAGCTAGCCCCCCAAGGGGAGCTGTTGAGGGTCTTTTATAGGGAAAGGAGTTAAGGGGTATAGGCCAGTCACTGGAGGTGGTTCTTCTGTTCTTCTTGGTTGCATCATGGGCAGATGCTCAGTAGGCAGTGGTGTTCATCATTGTCACCCCTGAAGGGTCATTGTAGCAGTCACCTTGATGCTTTGTGCACACGTGGGAATTCCTAAAGGTGTCTTGAGGTTAGTCTGTAACTTTTACAATTATAGTAAGCAAGCCTTGGGGAGGGGTTTTGCAACTGAGGAAATATCTGTTTCCTCTCTTATCTCAGTCTGTCAGGACAGCCCATGGGGTAATCATTTGCCCTGAGGGGTCTCATGACTGAGGAGTGGAAAAGTAATAAAGTGCCCTCTGCAGGGAAAATGGAGTCAGTTTGGTTCACAGGCCTCGCCTTACTCTGCTTTAATAATAGCCAGTGATATTCCTCAAGATAAATCTTTCAAAAGTTTATTCTAGCAGAAGTCACATATTTAACCAGAAACATACTCAACTTTTGTACACACACACACCCCACACACAGTAACTACTCAGATCTGATGGAATACTAAAATATATATTAATCAATTCATTTTCAAGTATAAAATCAGAGATTTGAATATCAGTGAAACCAAATTTTCTTCTGAGATGAAAGAAGTCTAAGAATCCTGGTAATGCTTTTTCCCTTTTTAATTCATTTTTTTGATGCTCATAATTTCAAGGTTAAAGAAATAAGGTAAAATTTCTACTTGCCTCTTTTGTGGTATTTGAGGAAGTTGTTTTTAAATACTAATTGTTGCAGTGTTCCAGGGCTGTCTGTTGGGCCCATCTGATTGCTACTAGTAAAAAGCTGTTCCTCATTGTTTTAGTCCTTGCTAAATTTGTAATTATATTGAGAGTCTTATTGTTGATTGATAAATTAAATTTTTGGTGATATTTTTATTAGGAAAAACATAAGTTTGTACTGAATTGTTGAATCAAAATAATTTTATGTTGCTTTATTGTTTTACTTAATTCCTTTTTGCCTTTGTTATTAGAACTACTACCCTTTATTTTCCTTAATTCCATAAATACTCTGATTTGTTAATTTTTCCTTTTTTCATTTTCTGCATTTTTTGCTACATGTATGTAAGTTATTTTCATACTTCAAAACAAACATAAGCCTGTGAAATCTGTGAAAATTTTAAAAAATGATTTTAATAATGCCTCCTGGAAACTAAACACCAATATCCTCTTACAAAAAGAAAATTCAAGTGATTTAGAATCTACAGAAAACAAATACAAGCACAGAAGACTCTCTCCTCTGAATATGCTAGTTTAGAAATGTGTACTCATATAATCTAAATTCAAGTAGAAATTTTCTGTTCCCATTTCTAAGTTCTATAGTGAATCAAACTCCATGTGAGTTCATTTATATGGGGATAAACTCCATAGTCACTGGGGACCATTTGAATACCACATAAAAACCAATCCAGAAAAATAACTGAATCAATTATAATTTTCTAACCAAGGATTGTAGGTTGAACTTGTGTTAGAGTTTTTAGAAAATCCTTTTGTGGTTTTATACAGCTACGAAAAGAATGTGAGCTTATCTTTTTCTCTCCTCCATAACTTCTTATTTTCAAGATTTCAAGTAGGGAAAGCAGATTCCCATTCTTTGTGTCTCAGTCTACATACATTGAGTCCTGTGCAACTAAATCTGAAAACTTCAGCAAAATAATTACACTCGAAGATCACTGTCCTGGCCAGTAAACTGACACAACAAAATTAATCAGTCAGACTCCCCATGACAGCTAATCCACCTGAGTTAGTTGCTAACTCCTGGGACTACAAAATATAAATTCCCTGCCCCCAATGAGTGTTCCATACATTTTGAAATACAAATAAATAAACTGATTGGCAGCCATGGTACCTCATATAATCCCTACTGAGTGGTGGGAAGAATGACACCTCTGAAATCAGATTGAATTAGGTTCAAATTTTCCCTCTACCACTCACTAGTTGTGTTACTTTTAGTAATTTGCTCAACCATTTTGAGCTTTAACTTTTGCATCAGTAACATGCAGTATATACTTTGAACCAAGGACTATTTTACAGTCTTATGGCCCTGATATGTAGATTTTAGGGGTCTGGGAACCAAGTGTAGAAACAGAACAGAAGTGGCTCATCTAAATGTTACTCCCAGTAACCCACTTATGCTTCCTGTTCCCATATTTTAGGCTCTGCTGATCTACAGTTCTTGGTTCCTGGGGGTGGAAGAGGAGGAGATGAAGTATTTAATGTATGGCTTACATGCAGCAGGTTACATGCAGTTGTAAAGAAAATTAGTTGAACTTTCAAAAGGAGAGAACAGAACTGAGGTTACCAGAGGTGGGGAAGGGGAAGGGAGAGGGGAGTAAAGGAGGAATCAGTAAAGGGCCATGAAAATCAATTACATTGTGTAATGTTGAATATACTGATTTGAACATCACATATCCCACACAGGTTTTGATATTCAGCTCGGTACCCCACAAATATGTACAATCAACTATATTACTATATTACTATATACATATATATATGTATATAAAACAGATAAATAAATAAATAGGAGAGGTTTAAATGATTCAAAACATAATACCTAAAAGACAAAAATGAAATATGTAACCTATGTATAACAGAAATTTAAAGAGAAGATGAATGGAAGCGAAGAAACAGTTCAAAAGCTAACCAAGGGAAGCTTTTCTTCACTGAAGAAAAACCTGATTCTGCAAATTAAAAGATTAAAAAGCTCATAGTTCTAGGAATACTTAATGAAAAACATGTACCTCTAAATACATTCTGATGAAATGTCTGGACTTGCAGATGGAAAAAAACAAAACAAAACAGAAAAACCTTACATGCACAAAGAAAGTGAAAGCAGTTCCTTGCAAATGGTATGGGAAGAATGATTATTTTATGGAGTTACTGCTCATTGTTTTCTTACATAAAAGACACCAAAATTTAGCTTCATTTGCATCCCCATAATAATACAAGCCTATACTTTTAAATTGGCATCTATGTACACACAAAGTTTCTTTAGACTGATAACTGCTGCTTGGTATCAATTTAGTGGTTGTGGACGGGAAGAGCTATCATCTTCTTTGTTGTTAAGTTCATTGTGGGAAGCTTAAGGATAATGCCTTCATCTACCACAATCTATGATGATTTCATATTGTTCTGAATTTCCTCATCACGCTTTGTACTTTCACTCTGTTCATGATTGTACTTCCCAGATCCAGGTTCCCAACAGAAATACAATTTATAAATTTCTTTTAAAAAGTAAATGACATTTAAGTTAGGTAAAGGGGACAAGTAAAATAACAAAAGGAAACAATTAAGGACATTTTTTTCTGAAAGGGAAACTCACTTTGGTTGGAAATGGAAGGAAGCAAAGTCATATGTTTGTAAATATATATTTAATAAAGCACAATTGCAGCACAGATTTGAATCGATTCAACTGATGAAGCTGAGTTTTTGTTGGTTGGTGGTTAATTAAAGTGGGGAAAAGAAGCAATATTTTAAAAGTGGTAAATTTCTATTTTAAAAAAACTTATATGAACATTCGCAGACTTAGTGAACTATGACACATCTAACACCTGAAGTACATATAGTGCCAAATTTTCCATGTACCCTTTGCACATTTTCTTTTTTTTAGGTAATATCATGCTCTCTCTCACACACACACACACCCACACACACCCACACATACGAGGTTATTTCAAAAAGTTTATGGAACAATAGGATTAAAAGATAACACAAATCTTTCCATGCACTTTTTTTTTTTTTTTTTTTTTTTTTTTTTTTTTTTTT
>NW_007732325.1:87208-88681 GCF_000696425.1 Galeopterus variegatus | reverse complement strand
TGATTAATAGAGAGAAAGAGCTTCAAGAATGGTATAAAAAGTAGAAAATAACAACTCGTACAATAAAAATAGAGTAGACTTCGGAATTCACCAGAGGAGAAAAACAAGTCAACACTCAGAGTCTAAATAGCAACACAAGAAAGAAAAAAAGAGAAACTGGCAAGTCGAAGAACAGAAAGCATATAACAAGTAAAACAAAACAAAGACTTTTCCTCATCTTAATCTCACTGTCCCCACCTTCCACTGCTGATTTCTAGAAAATGTGTTCCTGGTTCCTGTTACATACTTAAGCAAGAAGAAGAAAGTAGGTTTTTGGTATTGCACCTAAACCTAGAGAAAGAAACCAAGGTGCTCTTGGCATAACAGGGCCCAGGACATGGGTCTGCGTAATATGTCTGATGGCTTTGCAGCTTCCCTTCCCACAGAATCCAAAATGCAACCACCCCTCACACAATCCCAACCCTATCTAAAATAGAAACGGTGGAACCGAATAATTCCCCTGAGTCGGAGAACTCTGAGGTCAGTGGTAGCAGGGAGGTGTGAAAGAGAAAGCAGAAACAGTGAAAAGAAGTTCTGAATTTTCTAGTGACTGTGAAAGGGGAAGCCTCATAACGCAGTTTGAGAGCTGAGCCTGAAGCATGAGCTGAGTAGGGTGGAAAAGCCAGTCCTAAGCCCCAAGTTCCACTGGACTCAGTGTGTGATGGCGTGCCAGACTCGGGACTGAAGCACTACTTCATGTGTTCCTCTGAACCCCAGGAGCATCCGGTAAGTGAAGCGTAAGCATACTTAGTATTGTAGAGTTCCACCCTCCTAGCTACTAGTAATGGTGCAAGAGTCTCAAAATTACACAAAGGTAAGGTCTTGCTTATAAATCAGGCTGTATCTTTATAAATAATATCTCCTTTAATTAACCTACAGGCCTTTGAAGATATTTGTCTCCTTAATGACTGTACAACCCAATATTAAGACACAGTACATTCCCTGACCACTTATTCAAATGTTCAACAATTTATCATTCAGCTCGACTGAGCAGGAGTCTTCCAGTAACCAGGGAAACCAGTTTAGAGAGTCCAGCTCTCTGGGGTAGTAAATGGTCTGCTATCCATCTTGAGACGTTCCTTTGGGTTGGCCTGACCTGTCCTGAATTCCTGATAACTTCTTTTCTGTGTCAGGGACAAATCCTTACTCATCAGGTGGTGCAGCTAAACATAACACCAACGCCTTCATGTCTTTATCTTTCAATGCCCTCCACAGCGTCAGAGCAACAGATAGAAAACACTTCCTTGTGTGTAATACCATCTCTGGCCCTTACAGTAAGCCTCTCCAGAGAAAGTGTCATCAATAGCCTCTATGAAACATAGCTTCACCACTCATATATCCTAGACAAAGTTATAGTTTGCTTAAGAATTGTGAAATCAAATGTATTTGAATATATACAATTTACTTTTTAAAATCTCTTCATCATGACTAAAT
>NW_007732325.1:84257-85653 GCF_000696425.1 Galeopterus variegatus | reverse complement strand
AAACCAGTGTCAAGCTCATTTTCTTGAAGCCAAGGTCTGGGTTTGGCTGCATCTAATCCTGGGGCTTAAAAATAAACAAACATCATCATCATCATCATCTTGCAGAGCACTACCTGGGATTACTGTCCTGTGAAGGTAGAAAACTTAGAACAGCACTTGACCAAGACCAAAGCCCAGCAACCTCTTTCTCCCCTGCAACCCTGACTCTGTCTTCAGCATCCCAAACATCATTGTATAAAACTAACATTAAAAATTTACAAGATGTGGTTCTGGATTGGGGATCAAGAGGCTTAGCAGAGGCAGCAGCAAAACCACTCCTCAGAGATGGGAAGAGAAAGCATATAAAAGATAAAACCTCCTCTAAAAAGGAATGCCACTCTCCACCTTCCCCAAAATAATCCATGATATATCTGTGGTAGAGAGAATTTTAAGGTGACCTTCAAGAATTGTACCCCTGGTGTATACACCCTGTGTAATTCTCTCCCCTGGAGTATAGGCAGAACCTGTGACTATGATAAAATGGCACTGCAGTGATTAAGTTACATAATATGGCAAAGGTGAAGGAACTTTGGGGATGTAATTCAGATCCCTAATCAATTGGTTTTGAGGTAACCAATAAAGAGATCATCCTTTGAAGAGCCTTACCTAATCAGGTGAGCTCTTTAAAAGAAGTCAGAGATTGTCTCTCGTGTTGACCTTGAAGAAATAAGCCACCATTAGTTCTCCAGCTGCTGGGAAATAAACTCCCCCAACAACAACTTGAACTTGAGAGAGAACTCCAAGCCTCAGATAACACCTCAACCCTGCCTGACACTTTAATTGCTACTTGTTAAATGCTGATCTAAGATATGCCTGGACTTGTAAAGCATGGAAAGTCTAAATGGATGTTGTTTTAAGCCACTACATTTGTGGTGATTTGTCACATAGCAATAAAAAGCTATAGAAATTCCAATGCTAGGTAAGTCACCCAACAAAATTAATAATTGGTATCGCAATTCACTCCAGATAGAATTCATCCCATAAAAAATCTAATAAAGAATTTAAAATAGACTGCAGATATCCAATGAGATAAATAAAAGTACTACTCCAACTAGAAGATGAAGAAAAAGAAAAGAATGAGGAGTAGTAAACAGAAACAAAATAAGAACATGTAAATTATAACATTATGATATGGAAAATATAAAATATAGCAATTGGAGTGAAAAATGCAATGGAGGGGTAAACTTTATAACGCAAATAGTCAAAATTAGAATTAGTAAGTAGAATGACAGTACTGAGAGACTCGCTAGAATGGAGCCCAGAATCAAAGAGATTTATAAAAACAAGAAAAAAAAAATAAGATGAAAACTTCTTTGAGAGTTGATTATAGGAGGTTATGCTCAAAAACTTTAAACAA
>NW_007732325.1:80182-83802 GCF_000696425.1 Galeopterus variegatus | reverse complement strand
ATAAAAACAAGAAAAAAAAAATAAGATGAAAACTTCTTTGAGAGTTGATTATAGGAGGTTATGCTCAAAAACTTTAAACAATATTAATAATATGTTAAGGAGTACTTAGATAATTAAAGCATAACAAAGTCTTTCTTATAGTCAGGAGGAATATAAAATAATGAACTGTATATGGCTTTCATAATAATATAAACATTGATCTTAAACAATAAAAATAACACATTTCTTGTAATATGGCAGATTATATAACCAGAAACATTTCCAAATACAAAATACCTAGAAATTCTGGATAAAATTTAAAGGATGGACTTAATAGTGGCCTACAGACAATGAAAATAAGATGCCAGACACTATTAGCTATTGAAATTCTGCTTGACATGCCTAAGTAAAAAAATTATAGGTCTATCTAGTTAGTGGCAAGAACTTGATATGAGTCACTGTCGTGGGGATGCAAGACCATTTATCCAGTTCCCAAACATAAGCTGGTTCTCAGACCCAGAGTCCCTTGATTGGAGGACTCAAGAAAGACCCTGCTTGTGGCCACAAATATTTACAAAACTCTTTCTCCACACATTCCCCAGAAGGACACATGGCCATGTACCAGGGTAACTGTGCACTGAGGAAAGGGAAACACTCAGATATTCAGGGGTTAAAAGATGTTACTCTGCGTTGATACTCATCTTCCAAAGACCTGAAATGTCAAAGCAATTAGAGAGAGGCTTGTGGAAATCAGGTGACAGAGTCTTGGCTCTAGTCCATCTCACAGTAGATCCACTGAGACTGCAGACCCATTCTGTGGTTATTTCCGTCAGAAACTGGAGTGTTTGCACATTGGTTCTGTAACCCATGGTATAAGGGTTATAATGGGAAGGAACCCCATTTTCCCTACCACTTCAACCACCTGCACTGAAAGCAATACTACATCCATCCCTGGGTGTTGCAGAGATTAGTACCACCATCAAAGAAATGAAGGATGCAGTGGTGATGATTTCTATTGCAACTTCTTTTTTACTCCCCTATTTAGCTGGAGCAAAAGACAGATGTATGTTCAGGGATACCTATGCATTATTATAAACTTAATCAGGTTGTGACCCCAATTGCAGCTGCTATTCCAAATGTGGTATCACCACTGGAGCAAATCATCACAGCCCTTGGCACCTTTTACACAGTCATTGACCTAGCAAACATTTTCTTTTCTATACCAGGTAATAGAGAAAATTAGAAGTCATTCACCTCTGCTCTTTTAACTCAGAGCTGTGTCACCTTTCCGGCTCTCAGTCTTAATATATCTAGAGGAAACTTGATTGCCGTGATATCAGAGCATCATGCTGGTTCATTATTTTGATGGCAATATGCTAATTGGATCTGGTGATCAGGAAGTAGCAAAAGTAGATGCTTTTGAAATGCACATGCATGTTAAAGGGAGGTGAGATAAACCCTATGAAAGTTCAGAGACCTACCATATGGATGAAGTTTATAGAGGAGGGCTGGTCTGTGGCAGGTCAGGATAGCCCCTCTAAAGTGAGGGACAAGTAGGCTGCACTTAACAGTCCTACCACGAAGAAAGTGGCACAGTGCTTGGAAGACATTTTTAGATTTTTATAGAGAACATATACCAATGCTAGGAAAGAGTAAGCTACCATTCCAGAGTAAGAGAAGACTCAATGTTGGGCACACGCTATGGTGTGAGTGGGCCTGTTATTTACGCTTTATGACAAAGCAGATTCAATGATATTTGGTAGACAGAGGGCTCAACAGATGAATCACAGCACAGACTCTTAGGATCCGGGGTTAAGTACATGCTATATTCTTACAACTACTATTCTTCATTAGAAAAGTAGGTCCCTTCTTGGGACTGGGTCTGGCATAGACACAAGACACCATGTGACTATGCAACCAGAGTGGCCCATCATAAACTGGGCCTTATTTGATATACCAATTTGTGAAGTTGGACATGTGCAGCAGCATCCCACACTGAAATTGAAATGGTACACTCAAGACCAGGCTCACATGGTCTAGACAGCATAAGTAAATGGCATGAGCTGGTAAATCAGACCCCATGCGACCTACCTGTACTGCCTGGATGTCTCTCCCTCTCTAACACCTATGGACTCATAAGCAGTTCCTTGTGAAAGGTTCATAGAGGAGGAAAGCATAGACTTTGTTTAGGGATAAGGTATTCTGTCACCAGCCAAGATTAGAACACGGTTTTATAACAATGCCACATAGGGGTGTTTCTGAAAGACAGTAGTGAAGGGAAATCCCCCCACTGAGCAGAACTTCAAGCAATAATCTATGTTTTGTGTTTTATAAAAGGAGAGGTAGACAGGTATAAATCTAAACTAATTATTGGTTAATGACTAATGGATTGGCTAGCTAGCCAAGGACCTTTAGAAATGTGAATACAAGGGTGCTTCAAAAGGCTTGTGAAAAAATGGAATTGAAAGATATCTTTCAATACACATCTTTCCATGAGCTTTTTGAAGACCCATCTTATTGGTGGCAGCAAGATCCAAGGAAGAGGTACATAGATGGATGTGACGGTCATGAAAATACACTGTTCTGCTCTCGTGCTGCAGGCAGCATGAATAATAGATGGCTCAAGCTATTGCCCTTCTGGATCCACCACCACATCCTGCCCAGGCCACACTTCCCATAGGCTGCCTGAGCCAATGACGTTGCATGGTGTGCTTACTGACACAGACCCATTCCTGCAGACACAGGGGTTTTTAAATGGAGTAACTTGGCTCAAGTTCTCCCCATCAGCCTGGACAAAACTTTTCTGGAATTGCATTGCAGTTTAAATTTCTTTATACTCCCCACCTACAATGAAGCAAGCAACAGAGCACGCTCAGGATCTTGAGGCAAAGCCCACTCCAGAGTAATGGAAGGAGCATCTGCACTGTGATAATAGTGGGGAATCTGAACACCCCTCTGTCAGCATTGGACGGATCATCTAGGCAACAAATCAACAGAGTAGCCATTAATCTCTCAGAAGGAGAGAACAAGTCTATGGTTTTAGAGGTGAAGGGGAGGGAGACAGGAATGGGAAAGAGATTGGATAAAAGGCGTAAAGAATAATTATGATTTGTAATAATGAATAGGCTAATAATATTGATTTGATCAACATTTGTTGTATACTGGTGATGGTAGTCAATGTCATACCCCCCAAATATATATAATCAATTTTGCTTCAATAAAAATAAATTTTAAAAAAATTAAATTCTTTGTACACATTGCCCCTTTTTTCTCACTCTCTTCCAGAAATGTCAGAAATGTATTGCAGGCTTTCCTTATCTTCTCTAGTTCCCTTCCCTTTTTTCAAACCTATTTCCCCCAATAAATCTCTTGCATGTTGCAGTAGGCTAAAATATGGCCCCCAAAGATATCAGATCATAATCCCTAGAACCCGTAAATGTACCTTACTTGGGAAAAGGATCTTTGTAGATGTGATTAGTTAAGGACCTTGAAATAAGGAGATTATCCTGGATTATCTGTCTGGGCCCGACATGCTATATCACAAGTGCCCTTATAAGAGACAGGCAGAGGGAGATTTGACATAAATATGGAGAAGACCATGTAAAGACTTGCGGGGGGGGGGGGGGGGGGGGGGGGGGAAA
>NW_007732325.1:69930-79182 GCF_000696425.1 Galeopterus variegatus | reverse complement strand
GGGGGGGGGGGGGGGGGAGGCAGGGAGAGAAAGACACAATTGAAGATGCTGGTGATGTCAACGAATGCATGCAGCCACCAGAAGTTGGAAAAGGCAAGGAACAGATTTTCCCCTAGAGCCTCCAGAGGGAATGCCACTCTCCTTACACTTGATTTCAGCCAGTGAAACTGATTTCAGAACTTCTGGCCTCCAGAACTTCAAGAGAATTAATGTGTGTTGTTTGAAACTACTAAATTTGTGGAAATTGTTAGAGCCGCCAAAGGAAACTAATTCACATGTCTAATTCCGTCTTGGTGCCTGCTTCTTGAGGAGCTGAACCAACAAAAATGGTGCCACTTGTGGTCCAAGAAAAGAAGCAATAAAATGGGGTTTGGGACTAGTTCATTCACTGCCTAGTTAAGCGGATGCCATCCAGAGTGTATATGGGACACAGATAAGTTCCTGGCACAAGGCAGCCCAGTTGCTGAAGGTCATCACTAGTGACTAGGGGGAGGCATTTGGAGGACAAAAGGAAGCAAAGCCTGCAAAGACAGAAGAGTTGGTAGGTTACTGCTAAATTGTATTGATAAATACATTACATTATTGGTAACTTAGTTAAAGGCTAAATGTGAGAGCCAGTGGCCTGTTTAATAGCTTACAAAGTAGAAGAGAAGACACTGGTGAGCGACAGATTGAAAATCTGAATGTTAAAAGTCATGGAGCTCCACAGATGATGAAATATTCAGTCATGGAAGGTCAGTTGCCCTAAGGTCATGGCCCTGGGTGGAAAACCATGGGACACCAAAACATGCGTCCCTTTGCTAGAGATGCTGCAGAGGCCACCCTCAAGCAAAGCAACAGGTACCCCTCTTGGAGCTGTCCAACCTTTCTCTCCTGGCTGGCAGCCTGGTAACTAGGGTTAGATCATAGCATAACCTGCATGGGGACATGCTGACCCAGATAAAGGAGGAAATACACTTTACATCAAAGGAGCTATAAGAATGATCCATCGTGTAACAGCAGGAGCCAGGAGAGTACCTCTGGTACTGGATTTAGAGGGGCCTTGATCAAGAGGCCTGGAATACAAGACTGGATAAACAAGTGTTTATTGACTTGGGGCACTTTCTCAGGGCATGAGATTTAACAACCTGGCAGGAACTTCAGGGAATGGGTATACTTGTTGCCAGAGTATATCCATGGCTCTCGGAAGTCTGAGGGAAGTGATGGCCCATGCTGAGTGGAGTGAAGATGCCTGCATCACCTGGCAGGTGGTGGAGGAGAGAATAAAGGTGCCAGGAGAAGTGGGCATGGGGGAATAGACAGATTATGTAAGATCTGAATACTGACCAGAAGATTATGTTCTGCCAGAAGAATGGGACACCAGTTAACATACCACTCAGCAAGTCCACCAAGAATGCACCAGCATCACTAAGAAATTCTGGGGTGGCCTGCTCTGCAGGCCAGGGCTGACTATGGGAGAGGTGGCCGTAGAGCTGGGTTTGCTAATATCCATGGGGATGAGAGGACCCTGAAATAAGGGATGAGAGTTCAAGTAGTGGTGCTGACTACCGGAAGCCAGGAGGTCACAATTACCCTAAATGGCAAGGTCAGAAGGGTAACCCAGAGGCTTTGACCTGCAAGAATTTGCTAACAGAGCTTGCTACCTCCAGGGGGAAAATAGATATGCAGCCAACCACAGTGCTGCATAACATCTACTACCAGATAAAAAGCTGACAGCGGAACAGCAGGAAGGTGAGGGCAGTCACCCCAATAAAAAGTCACAACCCCACTCAGTCCCCAAATCTGACCCAGTTTTCAGACCCAGAACACATTAACTCAAGAGATGGACTAGGTTAGTCTGTCCTACTTTAAAGAAACTGAGGCACAGGCAAGATTAATATCTTGCCCAAGATCACATAGATAATGTGCACGGTAACAAACGAAGGGAAACATATTTGTAATACTTATGAAAAAATGTTAATATGTGAAAGAATCAATAAAGATGAACACTCACAAAAATATGCAAAAAAGTACATGATTAATAAATATATTTAAAAATTGATAAATAAAGGAATGTAATTAAAACTGCTACTTGATTAATCAACATTTTAAATAATAATATACTAAGCTAAAATCCAGGAGTACATAAACTAGTACATCATTTCTGGAGGTCTTTTTCACTATGTTTTAAACCACAAATTTGGGGAATCGTTTGACCTGTAAAATGCACACTTAGGAATTTATTATACACAAATCATCAGATGTGTATAAGGGTTTGTGTACAAGGAGAATAACAGTATAAAATATAATGGGAAAATTAGAAAAAATAATCCTTAATGTTTAGAAAAAAAGATTGGTAAAAACATTATGATATAATCATATAATAAAGTAATACAAAGCAATTAAAATCATATTATTGAATGATATTTAATGACATGGAAATTTTCACAAAACATTGTTGGGTATAAAATGATGGATTAAAAAGAATTTTTATATTGGTGTGCAAGAGTTTTATCCAAAGAATAAGTGAAAATTTCATAAGGATTCATAGAATTGGAGGGGTGACACCTGAGAAGTCAATTATAGCAATACCCTCATTTTTTGATGAATGTACTGAAGCTAATATTTTAAAGTAGAAACAAATGAAATAGACTGTTGGGAGCAATTTTGCGTCCAAAAAACTGTGTGTGAGTTTACGTGAAAATATGACTCCTACTTACCTTCCTGTGACTATGCATAATTATTTCATATATTAACTTTCTCTCTATTTCCATTACTTTTGCAATGAACATATAGAAACTGTGTGTGAGTTTACGTGAAAATATGACTCCTACTTACCTTCCTGTGACTATGCATAAATAATTATTTCATATATTAACTTTCTCTCTATTTCCATTACTTTTGCAATGAACATATACGAACAAAGTAGAAATATTATTTTAGAAATTTACTTACAGAATAAATGTGTGATTTAAGTCCCCCTGTTGCAAAATGCTTCTCAAGATCTGCTTGCATGTATCTGGCAGCTCCCACATAGGCATTCATCAGCATTCACACAAATCATTTAAGCTCCAAATTAACTTGGTCAGGATGCCATCTAATTGTTGTTTTTTTTTTTTTTCCTTTTTGTCTTTTTTCGTGACCGGTAATGGGATCGCAACCCTCAGTGTCACGCCCGTACCGCGACTGGCAACGGGATTGCAACCCTCGGTGTCACGCCCGTACCACGCTCAACCAGTGAGCTGACCGGTCTCTATATGGGATTCGAACCCCCTCATCGGGAGCGCTGCCGGGCTCCCAAGAGCCACACTCTACCGAGTGCGCCACCAGGCCGGCGCTAATTGTTTTTAAGATTTGAAACAATAACCCCATTGCATAAGTATGTGACTAGATTATATGAACACTGAGAGCATATGAGTAAAATTGAATACTGAAATCAATAAAAGTTAGAATAGATTTCATGCAACATATTTAGCTGTATACAGGGTACTTCAAAAAGTTCATGGGAAGATTTGTATTATCTTTTAATTATATTTTTCCATGAACTTTTTGAAGTACCCTTGTACATAATTGTTGTTTTGCTATTCAATAAATAAGCCTAAATTAAAATTATGTCACAAAAGTACTGCAATGAGTATTAAATTTTTTATTTCTCCTTTTTATGTTACATCTATTATCTGCACAGATTTCAAGTTTTCCCCAATGGCATTCACTGCTTAGCTCTTTTCACCATCATCTGCTGTATAATCACTTTCACACTGACACATTAGAAAAACCAGGGCCTGGAGTTCCTGCACCACTCACTCCCACCCCACACCCTGTAGTTGCTCTTATTTATGTTCATAGGCCGTCGGTGCAGGCCCATCACTACAACCTGAGAAGTCTTTGAGCAACTAGCTGGTACAATCCCTGATGTGCCTAGAAGCTTTGAGCAACAGAGGACTTTAAGGCCCTAGGAACATTATAGAATGGGGCCATAGCTTACCTGCCCCAGGGTGTCAGTTCAATAAATAGAGGCTGGCGGGGGTTAGGAGGAGATACTTGAGAATCTTCTGACCAAGAGATCAGAAAAGATAGACTTACATTAAAGAGCATGAAAGGCAGAGGCCAGTCCAGGGACCTTACTTCTAATCCAGACTACTCAGCATTCTAAAAGACTACAGCGATTTTACCCTGACGGTCAGTCTTAAACCCTATTTAATTCAATGATGAAGTGGGCACTCGCCAAATAATATTTCTAACCATTCATGCCTAAAATTATTTTAGCATACACAGAGAAAGCCTTTATTTTGCAGTGAAAGAAACACAATAAAATACTAATACCAGGGAGAGTTCATCCAAAGAATAAGTGGAAATTGTATACACATTAATAGAATTCTAGGGTTGGACCTTGGAGATCAATTATAGCAACACCCTCATTTTCTGAGAAGCCCATTGAAACCCAGAGAAGCTACGTTATGAAGAGTATAAATATATTGCACAATAATTTACTAAATCCCAAAACACTGGAACCAGAAGTAAGCTTGAAATTTTAAAGAGATTGTTCTCGGACAAAAATAATAAATGCAAATTTTGTGCATTGATGTGTTAATTTAATTGAACCCGTAACCCTGCAAATGTTCTTGAAAAACAAGGGTTTAGATAACTATAAAATGATAGAGTCCTAGTGGTTGATTAGGGAAATTTGGTGCTATTTGAGATTGATATTGTGACATAGTCTAAAGACCTCTGGACAAGACTCAGAAGTTATGGGCTCTATTTCTGCTTCACTAACCCTCTGTGTGATCCTGGACAAAATAATGGCCCTCTTAGCGACTCCTCCAGTCCCTCGGGTATAAGGAAGATTGCTGAATACACATCTCTAAAGCCTGAAATTCCACACAATACTGTGGAAATCACACTTTCTGCAAATCTCTGGAAGTCTCTGTCTATAGACTGTCTACACCTTTGGTCTTATCCACTAAGCATCTCTTATGATTCTCACACAAGACAAAAAGACCTTTAGATCATTTTCAATATAGTCGGCCATGTGTATCCCTGGGTTCCATATCCACAGATTCAACCAATTACAGACCAAAAAATTTCGGGAGGAAAAACAATAAAAATTAACAATAACAAGAATAAAATTATATAAATTTAAAAATATATATTATAACTATTTACATAGCATTTACATTTTATTAG
Organism: Galeopterus variegatus; assembly: GCF_000696425.1. Taxonomy (NCBI): domain Eukaryota; kingdom Metazoa; phylum Chordata; class Mammalia; order Dermoptera; family Cynocephalidae; genus Galeopterus; species Galeopterus variegatus. Next base: position 74,019 of record NW_007732325.1, on the reverse strand, counting down.
GCATTATAAGTAATGTAGAGGCAATTTGAAGTATGTGGGAGGATGTGCATAGATTATTTGCAAATATTATGCCATTTTATATCAGGGACTTGAGCATCTGTGGATTTTGTTGGGGGGGGGGGGGGTCCTAGATTCAATCGCCCACAGATACCGAGGGATGACTATACTATTACCTTTTGTCAAAATTGCCTTAGATCTCATAGAGCAGACCTTAAAATGATGCATAATATAAATCTCTGATGCTGACCTAATATATGCTATAGTGATAAAATTCTAATAAAAATGATGAAAAGCATCCCACAAGAAAGAGACAACAACAAAAATACAGTAATCATTTACCCCCATGAATGATGAGCTTATAAATTAGAGAACTGACATGTAAAACTGAAAATTTCTATAACTAAAGATTAAAAATCAAGACCTTCAAAAATTCCCTCTCCAAATACAATGGATAAGAAAGGCTTCCAATCAACACTGACTTCAAGCAAGATTCTGCTTACTGGCTCTTCAAATACCTAGTTAATTAAAGTATTATTTTTTCAATAAATCATAACTTCTGTTACTAGATTATAGAATCATATCAGGATTTAGAAGAAAATTTTTAATTATTCCCTTGAACTGCCATGACAAACCACTTTTTAAAGGGGTTTTAGGCAGTTGACATTGCCAAATGCTCCCTTCTTCAACCCCTTTCTAGTAGTCAAGGAGACACACAGTAAAAGGAAGGTACAGTGCAGGTCCAACTAATACCCCCTGTTCTGGAAATAAGTGTGCACAGAATTTGCCCTCTGGCCCACGGGTCTAGTTTTGGCCTAAGTGGAAAGACATTTTTCCTAAGACTATTGGGGGGAAAAAGTCTAATTTCATACCATTTCTTCAAAGACTGAGTATTATTCATTAAAATACTCAACCATCTGGATAAATAATAATTGAAGAAGTGCTAAAGGGCTTTTTCAAAAATAACAGATCATTTCAAATTTAAGGAAAGAGAGCAAATGGGATTCTCTCTTGCTTAATCCAGCAGTATTAGAGTCTTAAGCACATTTGTTTCCCCCAAGTATCTGACCTCCCCAAAGGCTGCTGCACTCCCAAACATTTATCAAAAAACAGTTCAGATTTTTCAGCTTTCCTCATTTACAGTTTCAGAGCAAGATCCTGCCATCGATTTTTGCGTATGACTCTGATTGACTCCATTGGGAGTCCTGTACAAAATGATCCCTAGTCTGGCAATCTATGTCCCTCCCATAGAGATATTTTATAGTTTCCAATTCCCAACTTTTTTATTTCCTAAATCATCAACTCAGATCTTCAGAGCTTTCTCCCCATCTCCTCTAATATCTGAAAGCATAAAATTTAGAACTTGAGTAAACCACTTGTAGTTATATCCTTAATTTAATATTTGTTTAGCACACAGTCATTATAGCCTCAGATGCATAGAAGGATGCAAACGCTGTTAACAGCATGGACTTTCCAAAAGAAAAGCTATGAATTATAATAATCTTAGGAATAATTCACAGTTTATAGCAAGACTGTTCATGACAGCATGTAGTTGCATACTTTTATTGTGTTGCCAACGGGGATAAATATGATTTGTTGCTTTTCACAGTTAGGAATTGTGTCATTTAGGAAGACTTCTGCTTCAAGTAATGAAATATGTGAATTAAAGTGGCATGAACATTAAGAACATTTTAATATCTTATCAAGTCTCCTTGAAGCAGAAATTTCAGAGTTGGTGACTTTATATGTTCAGAAAGGTCACAGCTCTCGGTTGGCTTTCCTGCCACTTTGTTGGTTCTCCCCTCATGGTCATAAAATTGCCACAGCACCTTCAAAACTCTTGGCCTCATAACACATCTCCCAAAAAATGAAGGAAGAGTTCAGGCTTCACTTTGTGTTTTTTTCCCTGGAGCTGGGGTTTATGAGTAGAACTCCCCCTTCTCTTCTTACGTTTCCGTCATAAACCTGAACAAAATCAGAGTTTCATTTGTATTGAAGAATGAGTTTAGAGCAACCAGTCAGTCAGTAGTGTCCACAGCTGGGACCCCTTGCTCTACTACAACAGACACTACAGTTATCACTATTTTGCATGACTGATTTGGGGTTAGTCGCATGGGTAAAGAAAGTTCATGACAAACATACAGAAAAAGTGATGGTGCCCAGGAACCCAACACGCTTATTTTTCAATCAGGGATCCCAATTTCTAATAGGACACCACAGTCAGATGTGTCAAAATGACTTACAGAATACCTTACAAACACCTAATCATCTTCACTGTATCATTAATGCTAACATCAGCAGATATTATTTAACTATGCATCCATCCACATGAATGTCAATGGTGTAGACTTTAAAAATATTCATGCTTTTATCTTTCTAAATACTCTGCCCTTTTTATGCCTCTTAGTAAAAAATCCAGTACCTTGAGCTATAATGGAAGCAGGAATGGAAGCAAAAAGTGAAAGAGATAAAGACAAGCTGTAATATAGGGTACCAGACAAGGAAAGAGATATGCTATCCCCAAAAATGAACAGAACCCAGAGATCAAATCAGAGCAATAGTTTGAATGTGGAGCCAGTATTAAGGACAGGAAAGTGCCCAAATGCCAGAGTCCAAGACATGGCTATAAACAAAAGTAAGCACCCAAGAGCAAGAGAAAATGCAGAATTCTATGCTAAGACAAGACAGAAAGTTGAGTTAGCATTCACAAATGAAGGATTAAAAATGTGATGAACATACAATAGAAAATCTCCAGATAGGTCAACAGCAGGTTCCAGAAGGAAAGAAAATAACTGCAAGTAGCATGTGCACCAGTTTACCAAAATTACATGAATACAACCACATCTGACATAGGTGAACACTCAAGTACTTGTTTCACAGGAAGAGTCTAATAAATTAAATTGTAATACTAAGTTATATACTTATACTCTTTTTTCTAGTGAACTCAAAGAAAAATTCCAGTTAAAATATATTGGGCATATCAAACTGTCTGAATTTCTGACCCACAGAAACCATAAAAGAGAATACTTGATTATTGTTGGATTAAGCCACGAAGTTGTGGAATAATTTGCTACACCAATAGATAACTAATACTGACACTCATGAAATCTCCGCACAAATGAATGTGTAATGATGACCACCACAAGTTATAAAATGAAAAGTTATCTGGAGAATGACAGTATACAACTGGGAAATGAATTTATTTCTCACAAGAAATCTACACAAATTTAGGGAGTCAGGAAGGGCTGATAGCTGTGATATGCTGGATGAGAGGGCACTACCTACTGTCAATGGGTAAATGGAAAAAATGTCTTTGACAGAGAGTTTGGGAAAGCAGGCATGGGCCATGTGCATGCTGGAAAAACTTCCCAGGCTGGTAGCCCTACTCTGCCACAACTAGCTATGTGACCTTGGACAGGTAACCTCTCTAAGCTTCAGTTTCCTTTTATACAAAATGGATATTTGGGAGGATTAATTAAGATGATGCATTTTAAACACTTAGCATAAGACCTGATTCAATTAATGTTGGTAATTTTCGTTATCATCATGAAATACTTGGGTTGCCACTGATAGCATGTCTCCAAATAATCTCTTGCTTTAAGGTTGCCACTTTATAGGTTTTAGAGACATGAAAATAAGTCTTTTGAAGTGCACTTTGTGAACAGAGAAGTTTAAGTGTTTTCTTTTCACATTTTTAAATTTTTGAGCTTTCTAATTAATTGTTCCAAATCACTTGTAGAAAATAATCATAGAATCAAGAATCGCAGTTTCTGCTAAATAGTTAATGGATAAGGCTTCCATGTATATATGTAATTTATAGAATTTGATAGTACATATTATTTCAGATGTCTTCATTGCAAGGGAGGCAGTTTTGCCATGTCATTTTCTGCATGACTATTTATCAGATAATAGCTTTCTCTACATGAAATACGTTATTTTAGAGAGCAAGTCAGGAGTCAAAAATGATCTAATATATGGAGATGAAAGAAGAGTTGTTTTTTTTTACTTTGTCGATATACAATGTGGTTGACTACTGTGGCCCATCACCGAAACCTCCCTCCCTCCTCCCTCTCCCCCCTCCCTCCCAACAAT
>NW_007732325.1:61722-69112 GCF_000696425.1 Galeopterus variegatus | reverse complement strand
AGTTCCCACAAGAGCTGGTTGTTTAAAAGACCTCCCTGGCACCTTCTCTCTCTCTCTCTCTTGCTTCTTCTCACCATGTGATCTGCTTGTACCTGATGACTGCCTGCCACTTTCTTCCATGGCAGCCTGAGGCCCGTGCCAGATGCAGCTGTCCCAGCATCATAAGCCAAATAAACCTCTTTTCCTTATAAATTACCCAGTCTCAGGTATTTCTGCTATAGCAACACAAAACAGACTAATACAAAGTTGATTCTTTTTCTTCCTTTAAAGTTATTGCATGTTTGTGATCTGAGAAGCTCTTCAGTAAGCCAGCAGGGTAATAAGCAGCTTCAAGCAACTATGGCCTGCTGCTGATAGCCAGAGAGGACACTATTATGAATTGGGTCATGTGATACTGACATCCTCTGCTGTACTTCACTGAATGACTTGAAAGGTGAACGAAAGGAAAGACTGGCCTCTAGTAAGGAGCAAGCATTCATTTGGAGCTTTACATTTTCACTATCATTTTGCTACTTCAAGGACATCAGCAAAGATTGTCATCTGAGGACACTAATAAAATAAAGAACATCTTTCTAAGATTTAGTGTAGTCTTATCTGTATCTTGCCTATGTTTCCATTCTTAGGATCCTACATGATTCTTAGATAATAGGAGGCCCCTGATTAATGTATGCTGAACTGAATTTTAAAAAGAAAGTAGACTCAAACCTTCAGTAAGCCAAGCACAGAAAGACAAATACCACATGATCTCACTCATATGTGTAATCTAAAAATAAAAAGTTGATGTTATGGAGGCAGAGTAGAACAGTGTCTGCCAGGAACTGGGGAGGGGAGGGAAGAAGGGAAAACAGGGAAAGGTTGACCAATAGGTACAAAATTAATTAGATAGGAGAAATAAGTTCTGGTGTTCATAAGTTATGGCACAGTAGGGTGACTATGGTTAACAGTTAAGTTTTGTATGTTATATAATAGCTAGAGAAGATTTTGTATGATTTTGCCAAAAAGAATTGATAAATACATGAGGTGATGGTTACATTAACTACTGTAGTGGTTTGAATTATGTCCCCCCCAAACTCCCTGAAGCTTGAATTGTGTCCCTCAAGTTTTATGTATTAGAAACTTAGTCCCCAATGTGACTGTTAAGAGAGTGGGAAATCCTATTATGGTAATTGAAAGGTAGAGCCTTAAAGAGGTGATTGAATTGTAGGACCATGCCGTAGTGAATGGATTAAAAATGTTGGTCTGGGGGCCGGCCCGGTGGCGCACTGCTACAGTGCGCCGCTTGGGAAGCATGGCGGCGCTCCCGCCGAGGGTTCGGATCCCACATACGGACCGGCCGCTCACTGGCTGAGCGAGGAGCAGGGGCAACACTGAGGGTTGCGATCCCGTTGCCGGTCCCAGTCCGGTACAGGCGTGACACTAAGGGTTGCGATCTGTTGCTGGGCACGAAAAAAAAGACAAAAAAAAAAAAAAAATGTTGGTCTGGGGTGTGGTTCTGAGGGCTTTAAGAAAAGGAGAGTCTTTCTCTCTCTCTGCTCTTTCTGCTTCTGCCACCTTGCAGTGTGAGACCCGTGGGTCACTGTCACCACCACCAGATGCACTTTGCCTCAGAAACTGTAGGCAATGAATTTCACTTTCTTTATAAATCACCCAGTTCAGTGTACTTTGTTATAAGCAACCAAAACGGACTAATACAACTACCCTGACCTGGTCATTATACAACATGTATATGTATCAAAACACCAGATTATACCCCATAAGCATGTGCAATTATAACATCAATTAAAATTAATTAATTAATTAATTTAAAAAAATAACTTCACAAGAATACTCTGTAGAACTTTGAGCATAAAGATGTTTCTTCCTTAAACCCAGGAAACTCAGCTAAATCTGCTGGTGTACTTTTCTCTATCTATCCAGGCCATTTCCTGTGTTATACAGTATAGCAATGCAGATAAGGGCAAAATCTCTGAAACAAGATGGCTGAGTTTAAATCCCAGTTTTGCCACTTACTAACTGTGTTACGTTGGGTAAAGTTACTGTGCCTTAGCACTGCATCTGCAAAATGGAGAATAGAATAACTTAAATATCTGTTAGAATTTTTGTGAGGAATAAATCCATAAGTTTATGTAAAGTAGGTAGATTGAAGCTGGCATATAATAAACAGTCAATAAATGTTTGTTATAGACACTCATGTCCCTTTGCTAGGCTGTTCAGGGAGCTACACAGGCTGCTGCAGCGGAATTCTCTGTGCACTGACACACTCTGAGAATGTTGCTGGAGAGGGTTTTCTCTCCACCAGAGCACTAGGCAGTGTGGTATATGGAGAAGCACACTGGTGATCCTTGGAAAGCCCAGCTGTGAACAAAAACAGTCTTATTTTATTTTGTGGGGAGACAGTTATTTTCCCACCAATTTGGTTTGTATTAATGACAAATATGTCCTGAAAATTCAACAAGTCCTTGAATCTTCTCAACAAATTGGGAAGCTTTACAAAGCTTCCTGCAAATCATCACTAGCCACATTGAGAAACACCTCATTTTGTATATTTTAAAATATGTATTTTAAAGGCTTGAAATGCTGCCACCTAGAGACTACTATTTCTTAAGGATAATCATTGTAGTGATCATGAAGTACCACTGAAGTAGAACTTGGAAATGCATTTTAAATGTCACTTTAAAATTTTATAACATAAATTGATTGCCTATTTATATGACACACAATCAAGGAAAAAAGTGAAATTCAGAGTAGGAATAAATAGTACCTGTCATAATTAATATTTCTAAACCGATAGTCTATCACAGGTAATGTACTGCTTTTGTTTTTATGTGGAATAATTTTGCATTCAGACAGAATGCGAATTTATAGGGGTTGAGAACATCTTGCCTTCTGGGCCACCACCCATGCAAGAGTGGTGAGGTCACAGCAGCTGAGCCCTGATAAACCATATACTGCTCCAGGAGAACAGGGACCAGATGGTGCCTTCATGAGATATTTCTTAGAGCCTAATCTACAGGTTTTCTGTATCTCTATACAAGTCTCTCCCTGTACACACACCTTTAGTTAAATAAAATTTTTTGTGTGTTCAGGAATTAAAAATACATGGTGAAGGATGGGCATAAGCCACTTGTTAAGGTCTTCAGCTATAATTAGGAATTTTGTAAAGATTGGAAGAAAAATCAAACAAATGTTTTTTTTCCATTCCACAGGAAAGAATGCATTGTTAACACTACCCATTATACAAAAAGAAAAACCCAACTATAAGTATTGAGGTTTTGCACATTTTTCAGTACTATATGACCAGTGCATCCTTTCCAGCCTTCAAATCTCTCTTGCTGACATGTGGCTTTTGAAAATTATTACTGCCTTTGATTCTTGTTTAGAAATCATTGTTTTTGAATTTTTTCACCTTTTAGGCCTCCCTTTCTTCTGATTCAATTTCCACTTGTAACAAATGCTGGTGAGGATGTGGAGAAAGGAGAACCCTTCTACACTGCTGGAGGGACTGTAAATTAGCACAGCCATTATGGAAAACAGTATGAAGGTTTCCCAAAAAACTGCAGATAGAACTACCATATGATGCAGCAATCCCACTATGGGGAAAAACCCAAACGAATGGAAATCATCATATTAAAGCAGTACCTGCACTCCCATGTTTATCACAGCTCTATTTACAATAGCCAAGATATGGAACTAACCTAAATGTCCATCAACAGATGACTGAATAAAGAAAATGTGGTAAATATACAGTGGAATACCACTCAGCCATAAGAAAGAATGAAAGTCTGCCATTTGCAGCAGAATGGATGAACTTGGAGAAAATTATGTTAAGTGAAATAAGCCAGGCACAGAAAGAGCAATACCACATGTCCTTACTCACAAGTGAAAGCTAAAAAATAAATAAATAAGAAAGAAAGAGAGAGAAATAAAAAAGAAACAACAATCTCACTAATACATTGAACTCTCAGAAAGAGAGAACAGAACTGTGGTTACTAGAAATGGGAAAAGAGGAAGGGGAGAAATTGGTTAATGGACACAAAGAATAATTATGTTTTGTAATGATGAATATACTAATTATTCTGTTTTGATTATGACACATTGTACACAGTTATTGATATTCAACTCTGTACCCCACAAATATGTATAATCAGTTATATTTCAATAAAACAAAAACAAAAATTTCCATTCATCTACAAACTCCAGGTGCAAAATCATTCTACAACAACTGACAATAGTTCAGTCTACTATGAGAATGCAATAAAACAGTCACAGTGATGTGAGACACATTTGTAGGTCCTTTGGTAGAAAATGTATCAATTAGGAAAAATTATAAATGACTCTATACCCAAGTAATGTTCTAGCTACAGTCCAACAAATACTTGGAAATCCACAAGGCTGTGGTGAATAAAGTCAGCATGCCTTTCATTACGCACTGGGCCAAGTGCCAGCCCAATTTCCCAGCTATCCTCAAGAAGTGGCATGATCACTATAACCCATCCATTTAGTGGCTGGACTGTCACACCTTACATAATGCATTTAGAGATGAGATGTAAACTTGGATCTCAATGTTCACAACAAGGTAGAACTTGATTAAATGTGTCTGAATGCAACCATAATACAATTACAGATTTCAATTAGGAACAGAATTATTAGAAGATAATACTGTATCACATTTGTTCTGGAAAACTAAATCAAAGATAAGAAAAATGCAACTGATGAAAAGTTTCTCTAATTTTTTTCTTCCTATCTTATCATGGTTTTACTCTGCCACAGTCAAACTAGAGACTATTTCATTCTTCTAAAGAGTATATAAATCAGGTTCTAGTTTCTCTGCAAACTCCATACTGAATTGGATATTTGATACTATTTTATAAAATCATTTAGGAGTAATGCTTTCAGATGAATTTTGTTAATATTTTACTTCAAACAGACAAACAACACATGTGAGTAAAGAATTAATAAACCATGTGAGATTGCAAAAAAGGGAAAAAATAAGACAGCACAGCAAAGCATTTCTGAAATCAGAAACAGACTCCCTCTCTCTCTCTCTCTCTCACGCACACACACACACACACACTAAAAGTGAAAATGGTGAGAAATAGTCATGTTAAAGTAAGACACCTCTAAACCACTGAAAGACGCAAACAAAAGTCAACATGTGAACAACTGCATACACCCGTATATTAGTCCATTTTTGTTGCTTATAACAGAAATACCCAAAACTAGGTAATTTATAAAGAAACATTATTTATTGCTTACAGTTTCAGAGGCTGAGAAGTCCAAAGTCTAGGGAGCACATCTGGTGAGAGCCTTGTTGGTATGTAATGAGTCTTCATAGCAAAGCAGGATGTCACATGGCAAATGACAGAAACAGAGAGAGAGAGTGCTCTTCATGCACTCTGCTTTTGAAGTCCTCAGAACCATGCCGATGACCACCATTACACCATCAACTTATTAACCCATTTACTAGGGCATAGTCCTCACAATCTAATCACCTCCTCAAGGCCCTACCTTTCAACCATCACAATAGGATTTCCCACTCTCTTAACACTGTCACAGTGGGGACCAGGCTTCAGTGAGTTTTGGGGGACATCTAATCCACAGCAACCTCCATCATCTATAAGTGAAAAGACTCCACTTCATGGAAATTAAAAATTGATTCATGTGAAACCTCAGAACAAGAAGAGAATAGAAGACAGAAAAGAATCTGTTTCATCTCTAAATGGCTACCATCTCCACACTCCTTAAAGGTAAGTCTGGATAATTATCCCAGAATTTACTCATAGTAGGAATGATCTGGCAAAGGACGTGTCCATATTCTAACAAGTGGAATACTTTTTGCAAGGAAATTTTCCCTCATTGCTTTTAGTGGTTCTTCTAAAGCTATGTTCTATATAAGATCAGGAAAATAATACAAAAGCTATGCCTTAAAAATTGCTAAGCTTTGATCTGCATATAAAATTATTTGTAGTATTCAATGACTCATACATTTAACAATCAGTAATTCTGACCATCTACAATGTATCCAAATTGTATTGGGTTTGCAGAATTTTGGATAATGTTAAATAATCTCTTTATTCATCAAAATCAATAACAGTTATAAATAGGTAAGAATATATGTGATCCAAAACAATATATAAATGCCAAACATAAAAGAAATCAGAATTTAGTGGATTCCTAGCATTTTCATCCATGATAGTACAATAAACCATAACTAGCCTAAATATTACCAAATTTCCGCCTAAAATGATTTAAACTGTTGTGCCATTTTGTCATCAGATTGCAGAGTCCTATTTTATACTGCTCCCAGGATCTCCTTTGATAAGTGCAGCTTCCTTGATATTCCAAGATGACATAAGCAAGGCAGAGGATTCATAGAAAATTTCAATGACTGTGACACCCAGTAGCATCATGGGAGCAAATTATAATATCACAAGAAGAGCTCAGAAGAATAAATTTTTTTCTTAACTTTTTTTATGTTAAAATTTTCTCCCAATTCAGTCCCCAACTCAATTCCCAGCCTTTCAAAAATATAAGGATGTTATCAAGAAAAGTAGAAGAAAGGAGCTTTTGATATTTCTTTTTAAGAGTTCCACCTGATGTACCTATCTGGTAGTGTACTATATTGCCAATTAGCACTATCAAGTTTCCAGACTCATGCAGGTGCCCTAGATATTTTGGTATCTAAGATACATAAATCTTTCATAGGAAATAAGTAAAAATGTACCTCCACTTTATCATGAAGAAGGTTGAAATAAGCCTGAAGCCAAAATGAAATGTAGAATGAAATCTTCCATAGAGGCATTATTAATTAATTTTTATTAAAAAATAAATTAGGTTTTTATAGAAAGCTCCAATCCTCCATGAACAAAGAAGAGCTAATAAAGTCAAGTCAATGGTAGACTTTTAAATTCTGTGTGCCTTCTCCTGGAGACCCAGTGTAGTGCATCCAAATTGTGTACCAGACTACTAGAAGGTATAAATTATATAATTACTAAAAGATGGTAACTAAGGTCATATAAAATTTCTTGGGCAAAAATTCACAGATACTCAATAACATGTATTTTAACAGCTCCACTATTAATAATATTAACATTACTTTATCTGCTTTATAAAAGTAGACTATAGTAAACGTACTTATTCTTTTACTCACATATAACTCTGCTTTATTCAAACCCTTTTCATTCTCCCCCTCAATCCAGGCAACACTTCACAACCAGATTAATTTTTATTTTTATTTTTATTATTTACTTTTTATTGAATCATAATTGATTATACATATTTTGGGTGTTCAGTGTTGACATATGTTGATCAAATCAGTATTATTAGCAAGTATATTGTTACAAATTGTACTTATTCTTTATGCCCCTTGTCCAATCTCTCCCTATCCCCC